>NW_021146839.1:0-4174 GCF_002837175.3 Physeter macrocephalus
ACAGCAAAGTGATTCAGATATATACATATATATATTTATTCATATTCTTTTCCATTATAGTTTATCACAGGATATTGAATGTAGTTCCCTGGGCTATACAGTAGGGTCTTGTTGTTTATCAATTTTATATATAGTAGTTTGTATCTGCTAATTCCAAACTCCTAATTTATCCCTCCCCCACCCCCTTTTCCCTTTGGTAACCATACATTTGTTTTCTTTTTTGGGGGGGGTGTATCTGGTCTTAGTTGTGGCACGTGGGTTCTTCGTTGCAGCATGCAGGATCTTTCATTGCGGCGCAGGGGCTTCTCTCTTGTTGTGTGCAGTTTTTCCTCTCTGTAATTGTGGCACGGGGCTCTGTGGTTTGCGGCACGCGGGCTCTCTACTTGAGGCGTGCAGGCTCAGTAGTTGTGGCGTGTGGGTTTAGTTGCCCCTCAGCATGTGGTATCTTAGTTCCCCAACCAGGGATCGAACCTGTGTCCCCTGCATTGGAAGGTGGATTCTTTACCACTGGACCACAAGGGAAGTCCCCATAAGTTTGTTTTCTATGTCTGTGAGTCTGTTTCTGTTTCATAAATAAGTTCATTTGTGTCATATTTTAGATTCCACATGTAAGTGATATCCTATGGTATTTGTCTGTCTCTTTCTGACTTTCTCCACTTAGTATGATAATCTCTAAGTTAGTCCGTGTTGCTGCAAATGGCATTGTTTCATTCTTTTTTACGGCTAAGTAATATTCTGTTGTGTATATGTACCACATCTTCTTTATCCATTCATCTGTCGATGGACATTTAGGTTGCTTGGCTATTGGAAGTAGTGCTGAATAGCTGTGTTTTAATGGGTGAATATTTGTGTGCTCTGATATTTATATTTGCCAGCAGGGTGTGTGTATTTCAATAAAAGAAAATGATCTTGACAGATAAATCAGTGATCACTGCCTGCATTTCTTTTCTGTGTTTCATTTCGTTTCTTCATTTAATTTCACAGTTATTAATGAGAATAAGTTTTGTTGTCTATAGTAAGGAGGCGTTAAAAACGGATCCTCTCTGGTTATCAAATCCACCAGGTGAGCCACCGGAGAGACCAAGCCTTAGTGAGATGGCAAAGTCCTCAGATGGGTCTGAAGAATCTGAGAGCAGAGAGCAGAACCCCCCAAAGAAGAAATGGATGTGTGATAACATCTTAGGTGGTGTCACGGCAGAATCTCCCAGCCCCGCACCACGTGGGAGCAGCAGTGGGTTTCTGTGCGCCCAGGAGAGGCCCCGAGGTGGCAGAGAAAGCCAGTGAGCTGGAGGCCTGCACAGGCTGATGGCCAGTAACGAGAGATGAGCTGGTGACAGGTGACATCAAGCACCAGACGCTCTCACCACACAAACCCCACCAAAGCCTTGGTTCTGAACAAGCCCCCCCGGAAGTTAGGCAAAACTCTGGACAGGAGAAGCCCCAAGGGGGCTGAGACTAAGTGTCCTCCCCCTTAGCAGAGTGGAGGTTTGAGACCGAAATTACATTTTATTTTCGTTATTTTAGTTATCATATAAATATTATATATTATTATTATATGTATTATGTATGTTTATATGTATATGTGGTAAAATGCATTACATATAAAATATATAAACATAAACTATAACTATTTTAGTTATAAAAATAGAGATAGATGATAAATAAAGTTCTAGTTCATTTCGTGAACACCTGTGTTTGAGGACGCTGCGTCACCCTGACGGACGGAAAGTGATGTGGGTCCCAGAGGGGACAGCGTAGGCCGTGGGTGGAGGACGCAGGCCAGGGACTCACCAGGCTCCTCTGGTTGAGACATCGCTGGGTCTCAGACTACGAGCCTGAAGGAGCCCGTGGTGGTCTTCTCTCCCCTTCCCTGTGCGTGTGGGACCACCGCAGCCCTGCAGAGCCTCTCAGCTGGCCAGCAGCAGAGCTGGGCCCTGAGCCCTGTCTGCTGACCACGTGGGCTTATGTCCCCCTTGACGGCTGAGGGCAGGGCTGTCAGGCACTGGGCAGACGGACCTTGGCAGTGACCTGCCAAGTCCACAGTGGGCAGAAGCTCAGGGCAGGACAGACGTGGAGGGCAGCACCTGGTGACTCACTGCAGAACAAAGAGCCTACAGAATTCAGCAGTCAAGTACACATGCTCCCTGGGAAAGGTCAGGAAGTGAATCGTGTCACACCCTGTCAACGCAAATCTGCTGCCCAAATCCCCAGAGCTGCCAGTAAAATGGAGGGGAAACCAGTTTCCACCCTGCAGAACAGGGCTTTCCGTCACCTTTATTGTCCCCACCCTTGGAGGGAGCTTCCCCCAGAGCCAAGAACCTGCTGGTTCTGCCAGGCCCCCCGGTCTCAGGAAGGCCCATCCCCAGCTCCCAGACCCACTCCACCCCCCAGCCTCCAAGTTTCAGCTCCAGGAGCCCACCTGGCTGGGGAGCCAAGAGAAGGCTCAGATCCTCAGCGGGTTGAAGCCTGCCGCAGCCCACCCTTCCCTGAAACTCCAGAAACAGCAAAAGCCAGGTCACTTTATACCTGGGTACAACCCGCAACTGATGGATGGGTAACGCGCTCACATGATGCCGCTTGGCAGCCCACGTGAGCATCTCAGCTGGCTGCTGCCCTCTTCTGCGTGTTGAGGGACAACTGGGAAGGTGATCAAGATCCCTGCACAAATCAGATCCCCCATTCCCCACCCACCCCGACACCTTCCCACGCCCACCTCCCCAGCCCTGCTATTCACCACCCACAACCCCTCTGTAGAGAACGTCAACACCGGTGGGGAGAGAAGCACATCTAAATCCAGGCGTTGGGCAGAAAGAGGTAGGTAGTTGCCGAGTGGTTTATAACGGCAGAAAAACTGGAAACAATACAAGTGTCCATCAAAAGGTACTGGTAACTTAAATTTTATTACATCCTGCAAATGCATATTCTGCAGCATGAAAAAAATCAAAATCTGTAAGTGCCAACGTTTTGAAAGATATCCAAGACATATATTAAGTGGGAAAAGAGAGATCCAGAGCTGCGTATGTAGAATGATACTATTATGGGCTGGTTTTTCTTTCTTTCTTTTTTCTTTTTTTTTTTTTGCCACACCGCGTGGCATGCAGGATCTTCGTTACCTGACCAGGGATCGAACCTCAGCCCCCCGCATTGGATGCATGGATTCTTAACCACTGGTCCCCCAGAGAAGCCCCAAGGCTGGCTTTCTTATATTTGACACTCACCCCCTCCCCGCATTCCTTCTCCACCTTTCCATGATCTACTCTATGTCCCTGGAGGTTGACCTCTAAGGGCCACAAAACCGGGGCTTCCTTGCTGGATGATGCCAGTTGGTTAGGCCAATGGAAGGCTCTGGCTATAGATCAGAGGACAGGACAAGAGAGAAGCTGGGGTATTTCTTCTCTCTGGTCCCTCCCTGCCTGTTTGGATGGTGGCTGTGTTCTGCTATGGCCACAGCTGCAGATATTGTGAGGCCCTATTAGTTTGGATGTTTCTATCCCATATTATATCAAACACATTAAAATATATACGCTTGGGCTTCCCTGGTGGCACAGCGGTTGCGAGTCCGCCTGCCGATGCAGGGGACGCGGGTTCGTGCCCCGGTCCGGGAAGATCCCACATGCCGCAGAGCGGACAGGCCCGTGAGCCATGGCCGCTGAGCCTGTGCGTCCGGAGCCTGTGCTCCACAACGGGAGAGGCCACAACAGTAAGAGGCCCGTGTACCACCAAAAAATATATATATATATGTATATATATATATATATACGCTTCCCACAATAAATATAATTTTGGCCATAAACTTTCGCTCTGCGGCATGTGGGATCTTTCCGGACCCGGGCACGAACCCGTGTCCCCTGTATCGGCAGGCGGACTCTCAACTACTGCGCCACCAGGGAAGCCCGGCCATAAACTTTTGAAAGAGGCTTGTATAAATTTAATAATTCTGATCCTAAGAATAGATTATGCATTGGGTTCATACAACTTAAACTTTACTGCATCCACATATAACTATATCATAGTTGAACGGAGTTCCAGTAAGCTAGTGGAAATAATGTTACCTAGATAAATATTCATTAATTACAATTTTGATTTTCTTTTTTTTTTTTCTTTTTTTTGCGGTACGCGGGCCTCTCACTGCTGTGGCCTCTCCCGTTGCGGAGCACAGGCTCCGGACGCGCAG
>NW_021146839.1:4274-20398 GCF_002837175.3 Physeter macrocephalus
CCGTGTCCCCTGCATCGGCAGGCGGACTCTCAACCACTGAGCCACCAGGGAAGCCCTGATTTTCTTTTTATACTTGGAATCCAACAGATACATGACAATTTTTTAGGTCTTCTGGAAGCTCACAGGCCCTAGGCATCACGGCCAGTGGAGTTTTGCTCATTCTGGCTGAAATGTCCAGAAGTTGCCAGACCCCTCCTGGTAGGGCTGGGTCAAAGCAGGGGCCAGCCCCAGGAGCCACTGAGGCAGAAAAGAATGAAGCAAACCCACAAGGGAAATTCTGCTCTGCTCAGGGGCTGTTTCCTGAACGGGCATGGAGCCAGATGGCCAGGGTGGAGGGAGGAGGCTGAACACTCTACAGCTTGCCCCGTGAGCTGACCCCATGAGCCTATGGCCTGACCAGTCCCAGTCTGCTGGCCCAGCCGGATGGATAGGATCAGCCTGGCCCTCCCACAGCCTCCAACCTGTTTTCTGGGCCAGGCTGGGACTTGCAACAGGCCAGATGCCAGCCCAGGCTGCACCCCAGCTTCTGGCTCAGAGTCTACACCAAGCACCAAGCCCAGGGGCGAACAGCAGGTCTCAGTCAATACCTTCCCTGGGCTGCTTCTGGCCCAGGCTTTCCCACCACCATCCCTACCGGACCTCTAAGTGGGGACCTGGGCAGGCTCCCCAAGGGGCATTGAACAGAGCTCACCAACCTGGCAGCCACGTGTGCACACACACACATGCCACATACAGGGGAGAGGGACCGGCATACCTTAAAATCCAGATCCCCAAGCAGGGCTTCCAGATCCCCTGGGTCCCTCCCACCCTCAGGCCCCAGTGGATGCTGGAGCCAGGCACAAGGTGCTCCCACCCTCCGAGCTGGAGCCCAGGGAAGGTTGCACCCAGGGCAGGCTCCTTGGCCACTGCCCTAGCTGTGGCCAGGCCCTCTCCCTGAAGCTCCAGAGCCAGGCCCAGGCAACACAGGGTACAGTGTTTGCTAGGGGGACCCAGCAGGAACTGTGCCAGCTCACTGCCACACCCATGGTGCTAATAACCAAGAGTCTTGTCTTCCTGCAGACAGTTTGTCTTTGCACAGTGGCCAGGTGACCGCCCACAAGAGGCCAGAATCGGTGGCTCCCGGCTCTCACCATGTGCTACGGTGAGCTGCAGGTTCTGGCCTGGAATTCGCAGTGTGGGGGTGTTTAAGGATTTGAAGAGCGGTTGTTAGGGTCTAAGAAGCTCTGGGCTCTGAGCCTTGACAGACCCTTTTTGCCTAACTGCCCACAGGACAAGGCAGAGAAGCAGCTGCTCTGCAGACTCCCGGGTGGGGGAGAGAAATGCCCCTCCCCACCATCCCACCAAGGGCCAGGATGGAAGAGCCCGTCTTGGGACACTTGGAACCAGGAAGGGAGTATCCAGAGAGGGAAGCAGTAGCAAGAACAGTACATTCACGATTCCCCACCACACAGCCCTGGAGAACAGCACACAGACCGCTCTGGAGGGATTAGACCAAGGTTTTTCATGAAGGCTGAAGGTTTTGACCTGATGAACTGTCTTGATGACACTCATAGGGCCCTTCTCTGCACAACCCCTGGGCGGTGTCACTAAGGAGACAGGCCATGTGCCCAGAAGGCCCTCCCTGTCTGACAGCCAGCTTGGGGGAGGCCTCATGGAGACACCCTAGTTCTATGGCTCAAGGATGAGGATAGAGGGAACTAAGCCTCTTTACGTGGCTTACCTACTGGGGGACCTCAGAACTACTCTTTGTTCACGTAACCTTGCCTATCAAGCCCTGCCCTGGGGTCAGGTCAGGAACGTGGGAGTCAGCTAAGCCCACAGGTGTATGTCACGGACACAGCAGTGTAGTAGGAACAAAGGAAACCCTCATCCTGGGGGCCCAGGCCCAGCGTGAAAGCAGCGCAGTTTACCCAAGATCCTCTGCATCCCCCAGAGTCACGTGCGTGCACTTGAACAAGGAAACTCAAAAAACATTTTTTTAATACCATGCATTTTCTTTTTCTTTTCTTTTCTTTCTTTCTTTCTTTTATTTTCTTTTATTTATTTTTGGCTGCGTTGGGTCTTTGTTGCTGAGCACGGGCTTTCTCTAGTTGTGGCGAGCAGGGGCTACTCTTCATTGCGGCGCGCGGGCTTCTCATTGCGGTGGCTTCTCTTGTTGCAGAGCTAGGCGTGCGGGCTTCAGTAGTTGTGGCGTGCAGGCTCAGTAGTTGTGACTCGTGGGCTCTAGAGCGCAGGCTCAGTAGTTGCGGCGCACGGGCTTTGCTGATCCGCAGCATGTGGGATCTTCCCGGACCAGGGCTCGAACCCATGTCCCCTGCATTGGCAGGCGGATTCCTAACCACTGTGCCACCAGGGAAGCCCAGGAAACTCAAAATTGAAAGGACTTTCTCTTGTGCCTTCAACGTGGAGACACGCCAGTATGATACTCGCCAACATTCCCTGAGCACTTTCTCCATGTCAGGCACCCCTTAACGTGCATCACCCAGATTTAATCCTCATGGCCAGATGCAATAGATAATATTATTATGCTCATCATACAGACAAGGAAATCGAGGCAGAGAGGAGTGAAGTACTTTGCCCAAGATAGTACAACTGGTAAGCGATGTGCCTGGGATTCAACTCAGGCTCATTCTCTGAGCTGTTCTCTCCCTTTATTATTATTATTATTTTTAATTATGGAAAAACACATACAACATGAAATTTACTATCTCAACCATTTGTAAGTGTATATAGTTCAGTAGAATTAAGCACATTCACATTGTTGTGCAATCATCACCACCATCCACCTCCAGGACTTTTTATCATCCCAAACTGAGACTCTGTCCCCATTAAACAAAAATAGCTCTCCGTCCCCTTCCCCCCAGCCCCTGGCACCCAACATCCTTCTCTCTCTCTCTCTAGTTGTGGCGAGCAGGGGCTACTCTTCATTGCGGCGCGCGGGCTTCTCATTGCGGTGGCTTCTCTTGTTGCAGAGCTAGGCGTGCGGGCTTCAGTAGTTGTGGCGTGCAGGCTCAGTAGTTGTGACTCGTGGGCTCTAGAGCGCAGGCTCAGTAGTTGCGGCGCACGGGCTTTGCTGATCCGCAGCATGTGGGATCTTCCCGGACCAGGGCTCGAACCCATGTCCCCTGCATTGGCAGGCGGATTCCTAACCACTGTGCCACCAGGGAAGCCCAGGAAACTCAAAATTGAAAGGACTTTCTCTTGTGCCTTCAACGTGGAGACACGCCAGTATGATACTCGCCAACATTCCCTGAGCACTTTCTCCATGTCAGGCACCCCTTAACGTGCATCACCCAGATTTAATCCTCATGGCCAGATGCAATAGATAATATTATTATGCTCATCATACAGACAAGGAAATCGAGGCAGAGAGGAGTGAAGTACTTTGCCCAAGATAGTACAACTGGTAAGCGATGTGCCTGGGATTCAACTCAGGCTCATTCTCTGAGCTGTTCTCTCCCTTTATTATTATTATTATTTTTAATTATGGAAAAACACATACAACATGAAATTTACTATCTCAACCATTTGTAAGTGTATATAGTTCAGTAGAATTAAGCACATTCACATTGTTGTGCAATCATCACCACCATCCACCTCCAGGACTTTTTATCATCCCAAACTGAGACTCTGTCCCCATTAAACAAAAATAGCTCTCCGTCCCCTTCCCCCCAGCCCCTGGCACCCAACATCCTTCTCTCTCTCTCTATGAATCCGACTACTTTCAGTACCTCGTATAAGTGGACTCACACAGCATGTGTCTTTCTGTAACTGGCTTATTTCGCTTAGCTCTGTGTCCTCAAGGTTCATCCATGTTGTAGCAAGTGTCAGACCTATTCTTCCTTTTTTATTGATAATATTTTTATATAATTCCTGATTCAAAGAGCACCAAAGTGCTTACAGTGAAGTCTCCTTCTCTGGGTCCCCTCCATGCACCTTGCGGAAACAGCCGGCACCATCCACTTCCAGAGATGTCTTCTGCATAGACAAGCAATTACATATGTGGATTCTTTTGCTCTTATATTCTGTTTTTTACTCTGTTCCACTTTGTTTTTGTCTGCTTTTTTAATAAATTTATTTATTTGTTTATTTTATTTTTGGCTGCGTTGGGTCTTCGTTGCTGTGCGCAGGCTTTCTCTAGTTGCCTCGAGTGAGGGCTACTCTTTGCTGCGGTACGAGGGCTTCTCATTACGGTGGCTTCTCTTGTTGTGGAGCACGGGCTCTAGGTGCACGGGCGTCAGTAGCTGTGGCAAGCGGGCTCAGTAGTTGTGGCACACGGGCTTAGCTGCGATCTTCTCGGACCAGGACTTCAACCTGTATCCCCTGCACTGGCAGGTGGATTCTTAACCACTGAGCCACCAGGGAATTCCCGTTTGTTTGTTTGTTTGTTTTCCCCCTTTGCAGCCTGCCTCGGAGATCGTTTCATGATCAGTTCAGAAGACCTTCCTCTCCTGATCTTTCAGCTACACAGTCATTTACTCCATGAGTCCACACGATGGCAACTTCAGAACATGTGCTTTTAACTGTGTTAAGGCGGCTCTGAGCCTCCAACTCTCACATTCATCGATTAATGCCACACGGACGCCTGTTTAGCAAACATTGTGTAAGAGGTTAGAACAAGTAAAGAACTGCAAAGTTAAAGCACAACACAGAGGGACGTAGAGGCTGACAGCGAGAGTGATGGCTGACGGGCACCGCAGGTTGAAGAACGCTTCGCTCTGATCCAACCCCCGTCCTATTCCTCCCGAGTTTTTCTAGGTCAGGAAATAGCACCCCAGGCCCCTGGCTGCCCCAGCCTGATGCTTCCCTCCCCAACCCGTCTTATTCTAGCCAACGTCAAGCCTGTCCCTGGGTCTCTCACATCCTCCCCCCACTGCCATCAGCTGGTCCCAACCCACTATCCCTTCTGCTGAGCTGCTCAGTCACTCCCACCCCACCCCTTCCTTTCCCCTCAGAGCAGCAGCCAGAGACATCTCATCAAAAGGCAAATCAGGGGCTTCCGTGGCGGCGCAGTGGTTGGGAGTCCGCCTGCCGATGCAGGGGACACGGGTTCGTGCCCCGGTCCGGGAAGATCCCACATGCCGCGGAGCGGCTGGGCCCGTGAGCCATGGCCGCTGAGCCTGCGCGTCCGGAGCCTGTGCTCCGCAACGGGAGAGGCCGCAACAGTGAGAGGCCCGCGTGCCGCAAAAAAAAAAAACGGGGGAAATCAGACCACCTCACTCCCTATTAACACCTTCCAGACTGTACACCCCTGTTCACAGCAGCATTATTCACGATAGCTAAAATGCAGACACAACCCTAGTGTCCATCGACGGATGAATGGATAAGAAAAATGTGATCTAGACATAAAATGGAATCTTATTCTGCCTCAAAGAGGAAAGAATTCTGCAATATGCTACATGGATGAACCTTGAGGACATTATGCTGAGTGAAATAAGCCAGTCACAAAAAGACAATTATGGCATAATTCCACTTTTATAAGGTACTTAGACTTGTCAAAATCTTGGAGATGGACAGTAGAACGGTGCTTGCCAGGGGCTGAAGGAAGCAGGGTGGGGAGTTGGTGTTTAGCAGGTATAGAGTTTCAGTTTTACAAGATGAAAAGAGTTATGGGGGTGGATGGTGGTGATGGATGCCCGTCAATGTGAAAGTATTTAATACCACTGAGCAGGACACTTAAAAACGGCTCATGGGCTTCCCCGGTGGCGCAGCGGTTGAGAGTCCGCCTGCCGATGCAGGGGACGCGGGTTCGTGCCCCGGTCCGGGAAGATCCCACGTGCCGCGGAGCGGCTGGGCCCGTGAGCCATGGCCGCTGGGCCTGCGCGTCCAGAGCCTGTGCTCCGCAACGGGAGAAGCCAAGACAGTGATAGGCCCGCGTACCACAAAAAAAAAAAAAAAAAAAAAACGGCTCAGACAGTAAACTTTATGTTATGTGCATTTTAACACAATTTTTTTAAAGCAATGAAACCACGACAGTGAGAGGCCCGCGTACCACAAAAAAAAAAAAAAAAAACAAAACGGCTCAGACAGTAAACTTTATGTTATGTGCATTTTAACACAATTTTTTTAAAGCAATGAAAAAGGAAACCCCTTCCAGAGCATAAAGAACTTAATTGGCGGCCCTCCGGGATCTGGTCCCCACTCCCCACTCCAGGCACAATGCCCCTCAGTGCTCCGGACAAGCCCAGGTCCTTCCCACCTGAGGGCCTCAGTGCTGGGCACCCCCTCTGCCCAGGCCCCTCCCCTGTAGATCTCGGCACCGAGTCACCTGCTCAGAGAGGACCGCCCCATCCCCCCACTAAGTAGTCTCACTCTCCTTTTCCACCACAGGGTCTCCGCTTCGTTCTCCCCTAGCGCTTTGCACACCTGCGAGTGTTTCATTTGTTTCACCGTCTGCTTGCTGTCTCCCCACCAGAGCGAAGTTCCGCGGCAGCAGGGCCCGCCTGGCTCATTCCTGCATCCCTGTCGTGGGTTGATGCTGTCCTGACAGCAGATGCTGAGTTGGAGTCTGGGGTACAAGATTATTACTAGGGATCAATAACTGTGAGGGGAAATGGGCGGAAACTGGGCTGGGCAGAGGGGAAAACCGGCCTGCAGGCCACGCAGGCCCGACGAAGACTTGGCCAGCCAGGCACAGCGCTCTGGAGTAAAAGGACCACCCGCTGGAGCTGTCCCGCACGGCACAGAAGTGCCCTTCTTGTTCCGTCACCAGGTGCGAGCGCCCCGGGGAGGGTGTGACCTTGAGCAAGGTAGCTCCCTGCAGCTGCGGCAGACCCCCAGGGACTGGTCACTGGCTGCTCTCTGCTGACCTCACTCCTCGAAGCCCAGCGGCAATTTCATCTTGAAGGGGCTCCAGAGCAGGGCTGCTCCATGTCTAAGCCAACGCCTAACTCCTAGCACAGTGCCTGAAACTCCTGGCAGGTGGTCAGCACTTATTGACTGAATGAATGAACGACCATTTGATTGAATCTTGAAGTACAGATAGGATTTGGAGGAGACAAGGCAGAAGTGTGTTCCAGGTACGAGGCACAGCTTGTACAAAGGTAAAAAGGCATGAAGAAAAACGAGGCATGTTCCCAAATCGGCAAATACTAAGATAGGGTTAAATCCCCCGCAAGGGAGCAGAGGAATAAGGCTCAAATGGTAAGCAAAGGCCAGTGGACAAGGGCCTTGTAATAAATCACACTTGAATTTTATCCCATCCGCCCAAGGAAGCTTTAAAAGGGTTTCAAGAAGGCAGAGGATGTGATCAGCAGGCTTTAGAAAGATCATTCTGGTGGCCTTTCCCAGGATGGCCAAGGAGGACGAGTTAGGAGGCAGAAGGCCGTTTAGGAGGTGACTTTGACCCGGGCAGGCCTGTGTTCTAAGGCACAGACACTGGAGAGAGAAGCAAGCAGCCTCTGACGTAGTGTCAGGAGGCCAGAAGGGGCCACGGCCACAGCCTGGAACCACCAATACGTAAGCTCGGTCAGTGAAGAATCAACGTCTAAAGAACAAGAAGGTCGGTCAGGGAGGAAAACAGGAAAGGTCTGAGTCGTGGGAGCGCAGGAGAGAGAACAGTTCGAGAAGAAAACGGCAAGAGGGTCAAGGCCGTTAAAAGGTCAAGTGCAATAAGGCCCAGAGTGCCCGTGGATTTGCCGTCAGGAGGGCAGGACTCCAGACCCAGCTGGTGCAGTGCGTCCTCCAGCCTGACCTGGGGCTTGGGTTTCAGGGGCCTTCTGGAGAACTCCTTCACCCGTCAACATGCTTCAGTCCAGGGTCTCCCCCAAGTCTGACCACGAGATGCTCTGGACCATGGGACCCTGGAAGCTTAAGGTCCAGCCACTTCCTTGGAGAGGAGCCCACTGAAGCATCAGGAGTCCCGAGTCCTAGGCCTGTTGCTGCCACTGCTATGGGGCCTGAAGCCTCAGTTTCTCCCAGGGTGATGGGGCCAGGTGGGCTCCACAATTGCTTCTGTCTGTCGATCTGGACGGCCCAGTGCTCAGGTTCAAAGAGAGTGGCACAGGCAGCCAGCTCTCCAGACCCTCTGACTTGGGAACCCTCGCTGCCTCCACACTGGACCCTGGGTTCCCCCCTCCCAAGTGGCCTATTGTGTGAGCTCAGTTTCCATGGGGACAGAAACCGGGTTGAGAAAGGAGAATGTTTACTTTTTCCACTGAGCTGATGCCCAGGTAAACAGTGTGGTTCCATAAGTGGAGACCTCGCCCTGCCCTACCCGCTCCAGGAGCATATAAGAAGATACCCGGATGGGCACATCTCCCACAAGACCACCAGATCCAGAGACAGGGACAGAGCCTCCCTCACCAGCCACCCTCCCACCATGAGCTCGCCATTGCCCTCACCCTGGTCACCCTGACTCTCTTCTGCAGCCCTGGTGAGTGTCCAGAGCCCTCTGCCCCAAGCCGAGCTCAAGAACTCTCCCAATTCTGCTCGGGAGAGGGGACGCCGGTCCATGCCCTCTGTTTAGCTGCCAGGAGAGGCTGGGAAAGCTGACTCCCAGCCAGGAAGCTGGGTCTAGCGAGCAAGCTCATCTTGGGAACTTGGGGAGAGCCCCGAGGCTGAGGCTGTGGGGAAACCTGAAAAGGACCCCATCTTCTATATCCAACAACCTCAGAAAGTGCAAGGAATGGAACAGACCGGAGGAAGGGATGGAGAATATCCCACCTAGATGCAATGACCAGCAGAATAAGAGTAACAAACAAACTTCTCAAAGCCCAGGCCTGGACAGACCCCGAGATGCCAAGAGACCTGGGTGCTGCCTCCAGATTTGGGGTCAACACACCACTCTGGCAGCCAAAGGGGCTGGAAGGAGCCTCATGGGTTCCAAAGAAACCCAACCCAAGGCAAGGTCTCCCATTCTGCACAGAGAGGAATATTCTAGAAAGGACTCTTCCCTTTGGGAAACTGCCAACTCAGAATGGAGATTTCTAAACATTTTCTGTCCTCTGCAAAAAAAGGGTTGGGAGTCTCTGAAGAGTTACAGCTGTCACTAAGAAGAAAGGAATGGGGTGGGGGGGGTGACTCACACCTCCCTGGAAAACCCCCGATCTCTTGGGAGCTGGGTTACTGAACTGTTTTTTACTCTGTATCAGCCTCTTTTACTCCTTCTACAACAAAAAATTTTAAACAAATTCCCGCTAGTTCACTTTCAAAGTCTCCTGACAAGCATGGAGATAAGTTTTATGACCTTGGCGAGGCCGGGGAGTTAGAAAACCAAGACCAAGAGGCAGTGGGAACAACTGTGGTGCAGAGATGTCTCTTTTAAAGGGGAACTAACATCATTTGGACTGAAGCGTATGTTAATTAGAAGATCTCAATGCCAGGTACAGAGGGGGGTGGCTCAGCAAGACAGGACTGAAATATGTTAGGAGGTGGGGCTGGGATGCGTTGGTGTGTTCCTCCGTGTGCACATATGATAATACCAGTAATAAGGTCTAACCTTTACTGAGCACTTACAGTGTGCCCATCACCGTGCTGAACCCCGTTCACAACAACCCTATGAAGTGGGGACATTATCCCCAGTTTGCAGATGAGAAAACTGAGCTAAAGAAAGATAAAGTAACTTGGCTGATGACATAGTAAGTTGCAAAGCAGGGATTTAAGTTCTGGAGAGGGCGTGACTTGGAATGGCCACTTGGAGTGGGGCCCTGGAGCCCAGGCAGGGGAGTTTGCACACAAGGCAGCAAATTCAAGGACGGGGATTTGAGACTCAGTAGGAAGACGGGCAAGCAGGGAGTAGGGGATGGTGACTCTCCCCACATTCGTGGGGGCCGGGACCTAAAAAGGAGCATAACCGGAGGTGGGGGAGGGAGAACTCTGGTGAAGGGAACACGGCAGGGCCAGGAATAGACGCAGAGGTGTGTCTGTGTGTGGATGAGCCCACAAGGCCTGGCGCCCACAGCAGATTCCTCTTCTGGGCCAGGCTCAGGGGCTCATGCTTGGCTGGTACAAGTGCCTCCTCCTGCCAGAGCCTGACTTTGTCACGTGTGGCTCAGACCATCACTAACCATCGGTAAGAGGCATGTTTCCGGTGGGAGCCAAAACCCTCGAAGGCCTCTTCCCAACCCCCGCACGGCACACCAAACAAATCAGATCAGCAGCTTCTATTCTCAGTGCCCTGCCTAGAACTCTATCAGAAAGAGCCAGTAGCACCTTGCCCACTGCAACCCAGGAAGTACAAGGGAGGCTCAGGCAAGCCACAAAAAGCTGGCCGCAACCCAGAAGGCATCCACATGGCGTCAAAGAGCCAACTGCTTGGAGCGCCACCAGGTCTCACATTCAAGGCCGTCGATGAAAGGGCCGCTATCTCTTGCTGACAGGCCCAGCTACGTGCATCTGGGCCAGGCCCAGGCAGGAAGCTGGCCAGTGTAGACAAGGGCCTGGATACACACGCTGTCTCTTTTCTGTGCTCCAGCATCTGCAGAGGTCTGCCTGAACTTTCTACATGTCATTGAAAACCTCTTCATGGGCACGCTTTCCAGCTATGAGGCTGCCCTTGAACCCTTCAGCCCTGAAGAAGACATGAAAAATGCAGGGGCCCAGTTGAAGATGCTGGTGGACACCCCCCGCAGAAGGCCAAGGACAACATGATAAAGTTTACGGTACAGGTTGCCTCAACTCTCACTGCCCAGCGGGGGATTTCCCACATCCCTCAGCTGCAGTGTCAGCTCCCTTTGGGGACCCTTTTCTAATCTAGAGAGGAGAGTCACAGGGCAAATGTCCCCAGGGAAGCAGGCACAGCCATCTTACCTTTTTTAAAGAAGCTTCTGAGGGACTTCCCTGGCGGCCCAGTGGTTAAGACTCGGCGTTTTCCCTGCAGGGGGTGTGGGTTCGATCCCTGGTCAGGGAACTGAGATCCTGCATGCCGTACTGCCAAAAAGTAAAAAAAAAATAATAATAAATAAATAAATAAAATAAGAAAATAAAAATAAAGAAGCTTCTGAGAAATAGTCTAAGCTTAGCTCCTCCCAGAAATACCAAACCTCTTAGGTGACATTAAAGTTTCTGGGTCTGGCTTTGACGTTCATTCACTATTGTATTGGGTTTTTGTTTGTTTGCTTTAGGACAAAATAATCAAAAGCCCACACTGTGCTTAGGATTTAGAAGCTGAAGATCTCCACCTGCCGAGGCCCCTGCCACTCCCCGGATGTTTCCTTCACTCCATCCCCACCAGCCCTGCCTGGCTCCCTGCAATAAAGTACAAGCATCACATCTCTGTGTCCCCATCTCTTTTTTATTCACCTGCTAGAGTGAGAAGGTGTGCCGCTGCTGGGGTAGGTTTCGAGCAAAAAAAAGCAGCGGCCATGGAAACACATCCCCAAGGGGCCCAGGCCCTGTCTCACTTCCGGTCCACAGGTGGCCAGACCAGCTTCTAGCACATACTCCCTTCCATGGGTAGAGAGCTGGCCTGGAAACATTCCCAGGGCCTTGCTCAAACTTGACCTATGGGGGAAGGCGGGGCGAGGGGGGGGGGAGGTTAGACAGGGTGGCAGCTGACCTCAGGCTGACCCCCCTAACACCCATTTAATAATGAAATTAAGTGTTCTGTTTCTTCCAGACCCTTTGGGATCCCACTCTTGGGTGGAAAAAGAAATATTTCAGGTGATTATGCTACCCAGACGTGCCTGCAGACAAAGATGGAGCTTTCCAGAGAGTTCTGTCTCCCAAAGATAAATGGTGGACGTTTCAAGCATCTTGACAGAGCAGTAGGGTGCTATGAGGGGCTGAGTGGCCCTGTGACAGTCCTGCAAATCACACCCAGCACACGACTGACTGACACCCTCCACCTACAGAAGGATCAGATTCCTAAGAAACTTAGGAAGCTAAGGCTGGAGGGAGAAACGGACTCGATTCCTTGATTAGGAATCCGGGGTCCTTGGGGGTGATTTCAAGGAGCAATAGACTCTGAGGGGCGTCCCCAGAGAAGGCAGGTTGTTTCGCTCACTTCATATTTGCTACCTGAAATTATTTGTCAAACTATTTTTTAAAGCAAAACCCCTCTACTCATGCATTTTCTAGATCCTTTATCAGTCATCCTTGTTAGGACATCCTATTTCCAGGCTGAAATTGCAGAGGCCTATGTGGTAAACTGTCCCCGCACGTCAGTGTCTGCCCAGAAGAGGAGGCTGGGGGGTGGGTGGGTCGGGCCAGGCTGCTCAGCACCTAATTACTGCCGTCCACTGGCGACGATGCTGTTGTTCGACCCCGAAGCCCCTCTCTGACCTGCCCCCGCCTCCCGCCGTTCCCTGAGTGCCCTCCCAGCCAACTTTCACGCCACCCCCTTTTTTTCTTGTGGCGAAGGAGTCTTCAGGCGTGAAATCAATCCCTGGGTATTTACCGGCACTTTCCATGTGTTCATAGTGGTGCTGGGCTCTCGGAGGAACCCGGGAGCAGATTTCATAACCCAACAAATATGCATGAAGCCCTTGCTCAGCGCCAGAACCACACTGAGGCTCCAGTAGAACAGAGTGAAGAAAACAGGGGCCTCTGCTCTCAAGGAGCTGGCAATCTAGCAGGGAAGATGGTCAGCGCCCTGCAAATCAACAAGGAAACAAATAGACAGATAGACAGAACTCTGATAAAAGCATAAAAGAAATACAGGGAGTGCTGTAAGCAAGAGTAGCAGGGACAGGCCAGCCCGGGAGCCCCCCTGCTGAGGGTCTGAGCAGGGATGAGAGGAATTCAGCGAGATAGGGGGAGGCGGACAGAGCATTGCAGGCAGAGGGTAAAGCAAGAGGGAAGAGGGGAGGCTGCCTGGGCTTCTTCCCGAGCCCCTGCCCTTCTTGAGGCCCCACTGAGCCCTGCCCTTGGACCCCAGGAGAAAATTCAGAACCTTCTAAAGGGAGTTCCCTGGTGGTCTAGTGGTTAGGATTCTGGGCTTTCACTGACAGGGCCCAGGTTCAACCCCTGTTGGGGAACTGACATCCTGCAAAGCTGTGTGGTGCAGCGAAAATAAAAATAAAAGAGGAAGGAAAGAACTTTACCTCCAGGTTTCTATCACCTGCCACCAAAACAGCCCAGACCCCTTCCCCTTATATCCTACCATCTACCCAACATCTCAAGCTCTTCTTGCCCAGCAGAAGGCTGATTCCCCACCCCCCCCACCCCACCTCTTTCCAATCTCTGTAAATTCTATCCCTAGCCGCCCAGTTGCTCTGGCCTGAAGTCCAAGGGCCATCCCCGGCCCTTCCCTCTCCAGCACTGTCACGTCCAGCCAAGCAGGTTACCTCCAAAGCACCTCTGGGAAGTGTCTCCATGTCCACAGAGCCACCCTGGGCCACGCCACCCGTTCCTCTGCCGCACAGCCCGGGGGAGGGGAGCCTCCTAACTGGCTCCCAGCTCACACTCTAGCGCCCCTGCAGTCCACACTCCACACTGAGGCCAAAGTAGTTTTTATCAAATGAAAACCCCCTTCCTGGGCCACTTCCCCCACCCCAACCAAGTAAAGCCCTTCGAAGCTTCCCAGCACTTTTCTCATAAACTCCAAACGCAGAACGTCCTCGTCACTGGCTCTCATCTCCCACCCTCCTTCCCACTGCTAACTCCATCTCTGCGGTCCACCCCTCTGGCCTTTAGTTTTTTTAAGAACCAAGCTACCAAGCCCCTTCCTACCTCAGGGCCTTTACACAGGCCACACAGCATAAGCTGCTCAAAAACTATTGAGGCTTGCTGTAAAAATTCCCCCTAGGGACTTCCCTGGAGGTCCAGTGGTTAAGACCCTGGGCTTCCAATGAAGGGGGTGCGGGTCCCATCCCTTAGTTCCATCCCCTTAGGGGGAGCTAAGATCCCACATGCCTCCTGGTGCGGGCGAGGGGGGGATTCGCCCTAGAGCAAAATGGGCAAAGGCTGGAACTCGTCCTAAAGATGGGTCCCATGTGGGTATAAATATCCCCCCAACATCCCCTGTCCCTGTGGCAAATGGTCCCTGTCCAGGCCACACCATCCCCAGCAATTGAATGAAAGTGGAGGACGCGCACAGGGGAAGCGGGAATGGAGAGGGCGTAAGCAGAGAGCACGCAAGGAGAGGTCTGAAGAGAGAGAGAAACCTCTTCCGTCCGGATTTTTCCAAGAAGCAACGTGGTCCCACGGGGACGCGCCTTCCACGCCCTCAGCGGCCGGTGCCGCCGAAGCCACTGGGGGGCAGTGTCGACCAAGGTGTCCAGGAGCGGACGCGCTGGTCCGGCCCTGGAGCTTCTGAGCCCTGCGGCTCCACACAGCCCGGCTCACTCCCCGGGACAGATGAAGAAGCACAGTTCCCTTCTAGGGATCTTTTATCATCTTTGATTGCTTTAATTTGATTTTTCAGGGGTTTTTTCATCAGAATTCTGAGGAAAAGCAAGGGCAGTCACACAAAGTTGCTGCCCGCTGAACCCTGCCAGTGATGTGTCAGCACTTTGGGAATTAGTAATAATTCCATTCCCAAACAATTCCAACGGAGTCTACAACGATGGCCCCGGAGGTACAGAGGACCACGGCGGCGCTGGTGGAGCTGACCTTTGACCTCCATCCACCCCATTTTTCAAGTCTCAAGTAACCTAACAATTTCTTTCATTGACCGCTTACTCGCTGGCAGGCATTTTTGCAATTTCTTGTTTATTCCTCACACACCCCGGATTCCAGAGCCCAGGCCCCAACCCCTGCCCTACAGAGAATAGGATCCCAGACGCAGGAATTTCCTGAGCTAATAATTGAAGTGATATCGATGAGAAATGTCCACCCACCCTGCCCCCAAACACACACGTGTGTGCGTGCTTGTACAGACACACACACACAAACCGTAAAGCCATTGCACCCCTCCCTCATTGTCTGCCACAAAAGAGGGCCTGTGACTGTAAAAGTTCCAGAGCAGGTCAGGGGGACTGGCAATTCCAGAAGATTCTTGGTAGAGGGTGGGGCCTTGGTGAGGGGCCTCCTGCCTCCCCCCTCCTCCCCCACTTCCTCACTGCGGAGTCCCCGGGGCTCCTCGGAGCCATCCACCTAGATGAGTATTGTTCAAACAGATAAGGATCCAGGGTCATAAAAGGTTCAGAATTTTAATTACCTAGTCACAACTGGGGAAATATTTACCTAGGGCAAATACAACAGGTATCTGCGGATAAAAGGGAGCCTCCACCTCAAAGGAGCTGCAGAGGTAGGCGATGCAAAGAATGTGAGCTGTCAGCACACAGAAATGTACATTTAGTTTTAAAGAGCAGAGGCAAAGATGAACTGATCACAGCCTGAGAGAGAGCACGTATCTGTGTGACGCATGTGGCCAGAAAGCAGAAGGAGATTAGAGAAATGAAGGTGTGTCACTGGGTTCTTTTTTGTCTTTTTTTTTTGTTTTCCTGGCCTACGTTATAGCATGAGTCTGCAAACTACGGCTGGCAGGCCACACTCAAGCCACAGCTTATTTTTGAACAGACCTCAAGCTAAGAATGATTTGTACCTTTGAAGAAGGAGGAGGAGGAGAAAAAGTGTGTCCAGCCCTGGATCATATAAATATATAATTATATAATCGGCCTTTTTCACTATGAATCTGCCAAACTCTAAAACACAAGGAGGCCAATGTATGAATATAAGCTTCCTGCATTTGAGAAGTATTACGCACAAACTGTGTACAGAAAAAAATGTAAAATGCATCTCAATAAAGCCAAAAAAAAGATTAAAAACAAGAAACGTATCTTTAGCACTATATTACTTTTAGCATTTTTTAGCATTCAATACCTCTGAGGAGCCCAGGGGAAAGACCACATTTTTTCTTGATCACGTTGCCAATGAAACCATGAATCTGGGTGAAATTGATCTTTGAAAAGTATATTACTCCCGCGGTCTGCCACCAAAGGGACATTTACTCTTTTATTTTTTTAAATAAATTTATTTATTTATTTTTATTTGTTTATTTTTGGCTGCACTGGGTCTCCGTTGCTGCGCGCGGGCTTTCTCTAGTTGCGGCGAGCAGGGGCTACTCTTCGTTGCGGTGCGCGGGCTTCCCATTGCGGTGTCTTCTCTTGTTGCGGAGCACGGGCTCTAGGCACGCGGGCTTCAGTAGTTGGGGCACGCAGGCTCCGTAGTTGTGGCTCGCGGGCTCTAGAGTGCAGGCTCAGTAGTTGTGGCACACGGGCTTAGTTGCTCCGCGGCTTGTG
>NW_021146839.1:22230-25000 GCF_002837175.3 Physeter macrocephalus
TTATTTTTTTAAATAAATTTATTTATTTATTTTTATTTGTTTATTTTTGGCTGCACTGGGTCTCCGTTGCTGCGCGCGGGCTTTCTCTAGTTGCGGCGAGCAGGGGCTACTCTTCGTTGCGGTGCGCGGGCTTCCCATTGCGGTGTCTTCTCTTGTTGCGGAGCACGGGCTCTAGGCACGCGGGCTTCAGTAGTTGGGGCACGCAGGCTCCGTAGTTGTGGCTCGCGGGCTCTAGAGTGCAGGCTCAGTAGTTGTGGCACACGGGCTTAGTTGCTCCGCGGCTTGTGGGATCTTCCGGGACCAGGGCTCGAACCCGTGTCTCCTGCATTGGCATGCAGATTCTTAACCACTGTGCCACCAGGGAAGCCCGGAACATTTACTCTTGAAGAAAGCTAAAGATATATGTATGCATATAGCTGATTCACTTTGTTATACAGCAGAAACTAACACAACATTGTAAAGCAATTATACTCCAATAAAGACGTTAAAAAAAATAAAATAAAATAAAAAGCTAAAGAGGAGTGGTCATTACCAAACATTGCCACCACGTTGCAAAATCCAAAGACTTGCCCTTGCTATGTCAGTGCCTAAACTGATGGATCAGTAGGAAAGCTGCAGTTTTACACCCTCAACATGTGAGTGGATTGATGTTAGCCAGGCAGAAAAATCTATAAATGATTCACAAGGCAGGAAGAGGAAGTGAAACCAGCCCTTACCAACTTTATGAAGATCATGAGGATAAAATGATGTCTAGTTTATGGCTAATGCCAGCGTGCTGTTTGCGAATGCCAGGGGATTTGTGGGTAGTAATTCACCGTAGGGGGATTACTGTTCAGAATGGCTTCAGACAAAAGATAAAGAAAACCTTGATTGGTGAGGAAGGGGCCACACAAACGATGCCTTCTGCAACGTGTAATTAGGGAACATCCCTCCCAGGCACTTACGGAATGCACCAGCGGGCACGTGGAAACAATGTGAGCATGAATCATTAGGAGTTAGCCACCCTGCGGATTTCTGTGAGCAAACTAAAATTATAAAGCTATAGTACAAAAAAAAAAAAAAAAAAAAGCTATAGTACATGCGAATATAAATAAATCTGAAAATAGATTCAGCTTAGCATGCACGGTCGCCAGCATCAGAATGGATAAACCAGGCGTTTGGAACTCAGATTTGTCCCGCATCAAGTGAATGGATTCCTAGCCTATGACAGTAGCCTAGATAACTCCAAAAATATCTAAAGTTATGTGCCTGCAGCACCCAAGCATCCTGTGTGACTGCGAGACATGTAGCTACAGAGAGTCCTTTAAAATTCCCTCTTATGGCCCTGATGACACATGTAGATACTCCTTCAGCTCTGGGACAGGGTGGAGATGCTGGTCAGGGACTCCCTGGGAGAGATAAGATGAGGGCCAGGCCTCAGGGCACTGGGGCCAGAGGAGGGATCTCTTGACCTCTGACCCTATGCGTCCATCGGTCTCTGAGTCCATCTCTTCTCAATTTACCTTGAATGTGTCCCCTTCTCCCTACTCTGATTCCAGTAGCAGGTCTTTACCATCTGTGGCCTGGAGTATTGCAAATAGCCTCTAACCTAGTTTCCTATGGCTCCTATAACAAATCACCACAAACTTAACGGCTTTTTAAAAAAATTCACATTTATTATCTTACAGATCTGGAGGTCAGAAATTCAAAATGATTCCACTGAACTAAAAATCAAAGTGTTGGCAGCCTGTGTTCCTTCCGGAGGCTCTAAGGGAGAGTCTGTTTCCTTGTTTTTTCAGTTTCTAGAGGCCACCTTCATTCGTTGGCTCGTGGCCCCTTCTCTCACCTTCAAAGTCAGCAGTGCAGCCTCCTCTTCTGCCTCTGGCCTCCTCTTCTGCCTCCTTCTCCCATGCGGAAGGACCCTTGTGACTGCACTGGGCCCACCCCAGTAATCCAAGATGATCTCTTCATGTCAGCATCAGCTGATTAGCAACCTTCATTTCCCTTTGCTAACAGGCTCCTACAGGATAAATTCCAGACTCTTTGCCTGGCCCAGGAGGCCCTCCTGAGAGCCTGGTCCTCCCAGGGGCTCTGGACTCAAATCCTGCTGCTTCCCCGACCTACGCTGTGGGTACAGCAGTGGACAAGGTTTGGAAATAAGATTGCCCTCCAGGCAATGCAAATCAAAACTACAACGAGGTATCACTTCACACCAGTCAGAATGGCCATCATCAAAAAATCTACAAACAATAAATGCTGGAGAGGGTGTGGAGAAAAAGGAACCCTCTTGCACTGTTGGTGGGAATGTAAATTGATACAGCCACTATGGAGAACAGTATGGAGGTTCCTTAAAAAGCTAAAAATAGAATCACCATATGACCTAGCAATCCCACTACTGAGCATATGCCCAGAGAAAACCATAATTCAAAAAGACACATGCACCCCAATGTTCATTGCAGCACTATTTACAATAGCCAGGACATGGAAACAACCTAAATGTCCATTGACAGATGAATGGATAAAGAAGATGTGGTACATATATACAATGGAATATTACTCACTTGAGGACACAGGGAGGGTGAAGGGTAAGCTGGGACGAAGTGAGAGAGTGGCATGGACACATATACACTACCAAATGTAAAATAGATAGCTAGTGGGATGCAGCCGCATAGCACAGGGAGATCAGCTCGGTGCTTTGTGACTGCCTAGAGAGGTGGGATAGGGAGGGTGGGCGGGAGCCGCAAGAGGGAGGAGACATGGGGATATATGTGTGGCTGATTCACTTTGTTAT
>NW_021146840.1:0-19253 GCF_002837175.3 Physeter macrocephalus
CTTATTCCACTGGTCAGTTCTCTCTTTGGTTGTGGCCTCCTCCAGGCAGTCTTCCCTAAATACCCAAGAAGGGGTTGGGTGTCCCTCCTGTGACTCGTCTTTGTTCTCACCCCTACGGTAGCACACTGTACTCACTCATCAAACACTATTGTTTTTGCCTATGTCAGGCCCATTTCTCCCACAGACCAGAAACATACTGAGAGCAAAGACTGACAGCGCTAGCATGTGCACAGTGCCTGGCACACAGGCACTCAACGCATACTTGCTAAACCAATTACTTACAAAAATCATACGACTTTGATATTTGGGTCTGAAGATGCTTAGTGACTTGTCCAAAGTCACGAGGCTGCTCAAGATGAAGTCCAGATTAAAGAAACTGTGAGCTCTGATTCTTGAGTGGGTGCCCATTCCACCTCTGTGGGCTGCCTGCCAAGGATGCCCCAGAGCTGCCAGAAGAAGGTGCTGTTGCTTTGTTTTGCCCTGATATCTAGGCAAAGACATTTGCCCAGAAGTCTGGGCTCCACTGCATACAAACAGTGGTCCCTCCTCCCTATACGGCACGTAAGATGTGTTCATGGTCTGCGAGTTTCCTTCTTTTGCTGGTTTCTCTGGCAACAAGGCAAGAAGAACTGATGTGGGGAAACAGTGGCAGAGAGTTAGAGAAGGCAAGTCCCAAGGCCAAATGCTTTTGCTGGAAAGATGAGAGAAAGAGAGAGAGACTGAGTCACTGCAACCCAGCATCTCCACCCCAGCCGACGAGTTAGTCCAGTATCATGCCCCACCCAGCAGTAGAATACTTCTCACACCAACCCATCCTGTGG
This sequence comes from Physeter macrocephalus, assembly GCF_002837175.3. Classification (NCBI taxonomy): domain Eukaryota; kingdom Metazoa; phylum Chordata; class Mammalia; order Artiodactyla; family Physeteridae; genus Physeter; species Physeter macrocephalus. The sequence goes on from NW_021146840.1 coordinate 822, forward strand.
AAAAGCCCAATCCCCCTTGCAGCAGATATACATGCTCCAGATTTATTTTCTCAAAGCATACGAGGGCTGAAGTCTAGGGTGGTGAGATAGCGGCGGCGGGGGGGGGGGGGGGGGGTGCTGGGAAGCACCTATTTTTTGTGAGCAGTTATTGGATTCCTGCTCCCCTCCCCCACCCCCCACCTCTCCTCCTTCTTCCTGTTGAATGGAGAGTGTTTAATAGAGCGATCGCAGGCCTTCATAGGGTGGTGAGATAGCGGCGGGGCGGGGGGGGGGGGAGTGCTGAGAAGCACCTATTTTTTGTGAGCAGTTATTGGATTCCTGCTCCCCTCCCCCACCCCCCACCTCTCCTCCTTCTTCCTGTTGAATGGAGAGTGTTTAATAGAGCGATCGCAGGCCTTCATCCAAAGGAACAAACAGCTAACAGCTTAGCAAGCCTGGCTCTCGAAACACTAGTAGGATGTCAACATGGGAGCCTCGGAGAAATTCTTCTTGAAGAGTACTTTAGTCAATAACACCAGGGAAGACGGCGAGAGCGCAAGGCGAGCTGAAGTGAAGGCACCTCTCTGTGAATAATGAGAACCACAGAGCGCCCTGCACTCTCCGCTCGCCAGATGGGGGGCTCCAAGTCCTTTCAAAATGCACAAAAGCCTCCCCCGGCACTCCCATTTAAAGGAAAAGGGGTCATTATGTCCACTTTGTAAATAGAGGCGCAGAGAAGGCACCAGTGCTTGGCCCCAGTCCACACCATGAGGAGGCAGGGAAGCCCAGACGGGGGCCTGACGGCCCTCAGCTCCCACGTGGGGAGGGTCTTCCTGGCCCAAACAGGGGGCACTGGTTACAGGGCTTGGTCCCAGGCACCCCAGTTTCCCAAGAAAATTCACAGGTGTAGGAGCCTTCAAAACGAGACAGCAGAAAGACATAGGTCCTTTTTGGTCTGAGGCATAGTGGAAAATATATTTAAAAATAAATGAACAAACACAGCAGCAAAAGCTTGGGGCTCGGTCAGCTGAATGGAGGCAGCTTCGGATGTGCAGGGCCCTAGGAAAAAGGCTGTAAACTTAGGTTGCCCTCCTGCCTGGGGGATCTCCAAGGACTTCACAGATGGAGCCTTTTTAAAAAATAAACTTCCAAAGTACATTGTGCTTAGGGCTTGAAAACACAGAGTGTCCTTAATGGAACAAACTCCCTAATAGCCTGACGCTGCAGAAAGTACCTCGTGGAGGGATTCGGGTCTTATTTAGTGATGTCCTAATGCCTGGTGGGTCTGTGGCAGAGGAAGGGAGGGAGGGGAGGGAGGGAGGATGGAAGGAAAGAAGAGTGGAGGGAAAAGAGAGAGAGAAGGGGAGAGAAGGAGAGAGACAAAGGAAGAAGAAAGAGGAGGAGGAGGAAGAAGGGCGGTGACAGGAGGACAGGAATTCAGAGAAGCAGAAGTATGCACTCCCCTCTCTGTCTCCCTGCTTCGAAGCAGGGAGGACATGGTCAGAGGGGCTGCATGGCATACCTGGACAGGGCCAGCTCCCATCCACTGCCCCCAAACTCACAGCCTCTGGCAGCACCAACCCCCCTGGCCCTTCAGGCCGAGCGAGGACCAGCCATGGCTTCCCACGGCCATCCATCCCCAGAGCTGCCGTTCCTAGCCCCCTGCTGCAGCCCTGCTCGCGCCTCAGTAAACAGCACCCTTCCTCAAATTCTCTTCTGTTAAAGCCTTCTGAGTGGGTCTGAGTTTCCCGTGCAGGTCCTCACTGATGGGACAGTTGTCTGAGTGGTGACTCCTTCACCTCTAGAATGCGGATGGTGATACTAAGCGGGCAAGGTTCTTCCAAGGCAACAATAAAATATGATGTCTGTGGGGCACCTACTGCTCGCCTGGGGCTAGTTGCAAATTTTACGCGTGTGAATTCCTTTTCTCTGCCTTTGACAACAAACGCCTTGCCCCCGGGCTTTCTGAAAGGGATGAGGGCCATGCTGAACTTGCAGCCCCTCGCCAGCGTCCAGGTTCCCTGAGCTACCGAGCTCCCCAACCTGGCAGCCTGGGTGACCTTTGAAGAAGATGTTTTTATCAGCTCACAGCTAGAGGAGAAGCAGGTGCTTCATGGGCGTGATACAGACTTGGGCAACCATCTCCAGCCAAGGATAAAGCCGGCACGCGTGTGTTCTAACTTAGCAAGGAAGGCCACAGAGGCCCGTGGGACCCGGGATCTCTTCCTTGAGGCCAAATTTTGAGAATCCACACTCATCCTGCTGGACAAGGCCTCCCTTTTGGGGTGGTACTTCACTAAGCTTCGGGCTCTGGGGCCATAATCAGCCACCTCCACTCTCAACCATCAAAGCATCTTAATCACTCAGAGGGTTCATTCAGTCTCCCAAGAAAATCCAGCTCACTCTTTCCATCACGCATTCTTTCAAAGAGTACATAAGGACTTAGTATGTGTCATCACGGTGGCCCCAGCTGTCTTCATGGAAACAGAAGAATAGGGGAACTTGGGACATGGTTTTCCAAGATTACAGCAGTCCTGATCACTGGCGTGTGGGCTGACTAGAAACCAGGCTGTTCTGAGCCTGGTGGTTTGTTTATTATTGGGTTAGCCAAAAAGTTCGTTCTGTTCAGAGTTTTCCATAACATCTTACGGGAAAACCCGAACGAACTTTCTGGCCAAGCCAATACTTCTGTTTAGTCATCCTGATACTTGTCTTATCAGCCCATTTAGGCTCCGTGTTTGCTTTTGTTTTCCCATCACCCTGATATTTGCTATCATTTTACTCTCATCACTGCCGCTGTAACTATAATCCACCATGTTCAGCTTACAAAGGACAGTTCATCATTCATGTGGAAATTTATCTGATGACATTTTCGTCTAGTCCATTATGCAGGATTCTGTGATGGCCTGCTGTGCTTCCGGGTACTATAAACTCTGAGACTTTGCAGAAGAAGATTAACAAAAAGCAGAGAAAATTATGGGATTGCGGTCTCCTGTTTTAAAACATTTAATGTGTAGGGTTTTTCATCAGAGTTTTATGGAATGAATCCTCTATGCATGGAAACGCATTTCTATTAGTTTCTGTATTAATGGCACATTAGTATTTACACTAATCTGATGAAATCAGGAATAATAGCAATAGTTTCTTTCATCTAGCCAACAAATTTTATTAAGCACCTACTAAGTGCCAGTCACTGATCTTAGTACCAGGGATAAAACAGTGAGTGAAATGAAGACCCCACTCTCTTGGCGATTATAATCTAGTCAAAGGAGGTGGAAAATGAGCATGGCTATGATGTCTGGGAGCGACACATGTGAAGAAGGAAAAATAAAGCAGGAGAAGTAGGCAGAGAAGGTCTGGGTGCTATTTTAGGTAAAGTGGTCAGGGAAGGCCTCCTAATAAAGCAAACATATTTGGAATGTGGATTTTTGAAGTCAAGAGTGTCCCAGGTAGAGGAACAGTCAGTGCAAAGGTTCTAGGACAGCAGAGGCTTGGCAGGTTAGAGGAAGAGGAAGAGTGAGGTGGTCAGTGTGGTTGCAGTGCAGTGAGGGGGGAGATGAGTGGCGGGAAATGAGGTCATAAAGGCCGTCGGAGGCTGCATCATGCAGGATCCCACAGACCACGGAGAGAACTTTGGATACGGTGCAGAGTGAGTTGGGAGTCTCCTTAGAGGGTTATGTGCAGGTTCTGAGCAGAACATGATATACTCTAAGTTCTAGAAGACCCACTCTGACTGCTGCGTGGAGAACAGATGTCAGTGTGGGCCGGGGCAGAAACAAGAGGGCAGTTGGGGCCATTGCAATAGTCCAGGCAAGCACGGGTGGATCCTCTACCAGAAGTAACATATCTGATGTTTGGCTTATATTCTCCTTGGCTTACATAAACTGGGATTTTTGTCCTCCTTGGTGAAAATAAAGTTTCCTACTCCATTGCTAACCACATGATACGGACTTTCTTAAATGGGACCTAACATTAACTAAAACTATGTTACCAATATATTCTTTTCATCCCTTTCACCCTAACTTGAGGGAAGAAAGACAAGATTCCTTTTTTCTTTTCTCTGCATAAAAGTCCTCCTAGCAGTTGGTCTCAAATGTTTGGGGAATTGGTACAAGATGAGATGAGGAATTGAGAACTCTGTTTTATTAAATGTTCTTTTCTTCTAGTAGAATTGGGCTTAATCACTTCCAAACTGCACGTTTCAGACTTTCACAAGATAGCCTTCGAAAGAATGCTTGTGAGATGCTAATCTTCAGCGATTGGATCATACCCTTAATTACAGTATCTGAACGTTTTCATCTCTATTAACAAAAGACTGCTACTGAATTTTCACCTTGAAGTCGGTTTTCAAAAAATGGAGGGAGCAAAATACGGCATGGTTACACACTGTATTATTTGTTTATAATATTCAGTGCCCCTCTCTGCAGACCAGTTCCTGCAGAACAGTAATTCTTCTCCTCCTGCTAAGGCTGGGCTTGACCATTTGATTTCCTTTAGCCAATGAAATGTGAATGAATGTGGCCGGTGTCACCTCTGCCAGGAGCTTTCAAAGCTAATACAGGGTCTCACCACTGCTCTTTCCCTCTGCCGTGAGGTTGACGTGTCCCAGAGGGGGCTGCTCCTTTAGTCTATGTTCTGGAATAAAAACAGCACAGAGCAGAGCCCAGGTGGCCTGCAAACTGCGACTTAGGGAGAAAAAGACCTTGTTTTCGTGAAGACGCTGAGTTGGAGTTCTTTGTTACTGCAGCATAACTAAACCATAGCCGACTGCTAGAAGAATATACCTGTATTTTACCCACTTCAAACAGGTGGAGCCTTAGAGTAGGGTCTGTTTCTTTCTTACAAATCACTATAGCCTGACTTGGACTTGCATAAAGGACCTGAAGAAAACTTTAATGGCATTTTGAAGATTTCTTAAAATCTCAGGTGATCACTATGTTCTCTCCAGTTTAGTGACACTTTGGGGATTTTTCTAATCCAGAAAATCTCCGAGGTGAAATTTCATTTGTGACCTTCCTCTTCAAAATCTTAACCTGGGGCAGGAATACGGACTATTTCCCCATCCTCTTGAAAACAGTAAGCTCAGTTTTGAATAACAACCTGTTGACACAAGAAGGTGGTGAAGAGAGACGTCTGGAATGCTGTGCCTGCCAGCAGACTGAGTAACGCTGGAGAGATGGGCTGATCTCAAGTATCCCAGCTTGCCTCCCAGATCCCGGGCTGAATATTGAGGAGGACTTTCAACAGCTTATCAATTCAGAGAGTGTCCTGAAGCTACTCAGAGATCTTCCTAAAGGTGAATACACATCACATACTTTGTAATTCCCCAGCTTCAAGGTGCCCAGTGGTTTACCAATGCACTGACAATAAACATCTAAATTCCTTCCCACAACCTGCAAGTTTCGGCATAAACTGGCCCTTGCCTGGCTCTCTCCCCCCACGGCCAGCCTTTCTCCTCCTTTGTTCTCTCTTCTCCATCCCTACTGGTCTCCTTTCAGTTTCCCAAACACATGAAAATCTTTCCTATCTTACAGACTATGCAATTGCTGTTTCTTCCTCTTAGAACTTTCCTGATCCTTCTCTTGTTTGATTTTCCAAAGCATAAAAGACCATGCCTGAATAGTTGGGGCTCTCATGAGGAAGGGTATTCTGAATATCATGCCCTCAGCAGCTCACATGCTTATCAGCTCTCAGGATAGACAGTAAAGCAGAGAAGAGGGTCGGGGAAGCCCTCTCCACCCCTGCTCAGGTTTTCTCAAAACCTTGCCCGCAGGTTACCACCACGCCTGCTCTGGAAAGGCCTGACCGATGCCAATGCAGACCACCTCGTGAATCAGAGGTGCTATAGCTCCAATTAATATCACTAATACCTCTCTTTGTTTCCCACCTTTTCTGGCCCTTCCCAATTCAATTTTCCCCCATGTTGCTGTCTAGTACTGTCTATGTCACCAAAATGAGAGATCTGTAACCAAAAAGCAAATCATTTTATGGTGGTGAGTAGCTTCCTTTGTAAGATGATCGTATCTTCCTTTAAGTGGCTGGAATTACCACCAGCATAGTTTCTCTTGCATAATAGGTCTACCCTGAAGTGTAGCTATTTTAAGCCATCCATATGACTGTTGTCACTCTTTGTTCCCTAACACCTACATGGATCCTATTATAAGTATCTTGGTTTCCTTTATTTCTGCAGGTCCTCCTCCAAGGGGGAAAAAAAGATGAATTATTTTATTTCTTTCATTTAATTTTCCAGACGCCTGGGGAACCATGCTTAGAGAAATCCAAACAGAAGAAGAAAAAAGAGTGCTGCTGAAAGACGATCGGCCCCAATGCCTTTACTTGGCTTTAGAGAAAAGAAAAAGGTGCTTCAGTGGGCAGTGGTCCATTTGAAAGGACAGAAGAGAAATCTCTTTTTCTCTGTGATTGTCTCCTTTACAGCCCACAATGCTTCTCTCTCTGTTTCGCAAGGGGTTATCCCATGAAGCAATATGCATATGTACTCACACGTACACACATGTACACACATACACACACACTCCCACATGCATGCAAGCCAAAGAATGGAAGGGCTTCTTCTGTGAGCTGGCAATAAATCTCTATACAGCGAAATACAGTGATAATGCCTGTAAGGGACTGAGCAAATACTTCATTCCTGATTATTATCCAAAACTTGAGATGTCTTGTACTCTTTTCTAAAATTTTGCCATCATCGGCATTATCTCAGTTTTGTGTACTCTGAACCTTCCAATTCACTACACACAATAGAAAAATATTACTATCACTAACAACAAAAGACAGCATTCTGACTGCTTGTTATGCTACGTGCCAGGTACTAAATGATTCATGTGAATTTTGTGATTTAATTTTTAAAATAGCCCTTTGAGTTAGATATGATTGTTGTCATTGTTGCTGTTATTATTATTATTATCATTTTCCAGATTATGAAACCAAGGCTTTGTGATTTAAATAACTCGTGCTTGAGTTTCAAATCCCAGTCATCTGACTCCAGGACCCAAGCTCCTAGATAGACACCGGTGCTGTCGCGCTATGGAAACCACGTGGCAGAACAGAAAGCAAAAGAGCAGAAAATTCACCATTTAAGCAGTAAACCATTTTACCTAATAAACCCAGTCCTACCTAGCAGGCTCTCCCCTCTCACTGCAATACAAACTGGGACAAGCTCCCGAAGTTCTTTTCTCATTTCTCAGTTACACTGCAGCCACATTACGTCACATGAGCCCCTATCCATAGGAGCAGTCTGTTAAGTGGCTCAGTCTCATAATGAAATCCTTTGGGTAATCCCCTAAAACTCATTGGCTGGAATCCAAGAAGGAAACTTCGAATACCAAATTCTACTCTCAATGAAAAAACATTTTAGTAAGGACCTAGAATATTTATAGTAGGTGTGAATATCCCACTTGCAAAAGTGATAGAAATTCTGGATGAGGCATTGCCACCAAGACAGAGAATCTTCTCCCTGTCAGTATCGGGAACCAAAGAAATGCCGTGATATATTGGTGGGGAACAGCGTGGAAACAGCACGTCAGAAAAGACCTCATGAAATACTCGCCTAGAAAAAGGCAGTCTCCACACACCCAAAGCCCAGGCTTGAAATCATTTATATTTGATAGCCACATAGCGGAGAGCACAGAACTCAGCTCTAAATACTAGAGAAACAGAAACATGTTGCTTGGGGTGAGTGCGATGCGACAGCCAGGCCCGGGATCAACGCTAACGCGGTCAGACACCTGCGCGATCAGCCGCGAGAATCACAGCCCGCACGGGGCTCCTGGCAGCCTCCCGGAAAATGCGACAAATAGCAGGGCTGCCCACCCTGGGACATACCTGTGTACACGGAGATGTGACTCCGACTAGAACGTGTATTAATTATTTCCAAGGCCTGGCAATAACTCTTAGGGTTTCCGTGGGAGACTATCCAGGGCAGCGCTCTGAGCTCTGCAGGAAGAGGCATGGCGGAGCTGTGGGAATTTTCCCACGTGTGGCCCCAGGGTTCCCCCCAGCAGCCACCCCTCATTCTTTAGCCACAGGTAAATAATGTCCAAAACAGGGCTGAAAATGGAAGGATTCACTCACTCCCTTGAAGGGCTCCCCAAACATACACCCATCTCTACAGTTTTCCCAGCACACCACAATCTCGTCACTCTCGCCCCATGCCGTTTTCTTCCATCTGCCCTAGAGGAACACTCTGCCCCAAGAACATATATCTACACCTTCTTCTATAGCACACGTCTGCCCGTGTTTTCCTCCCTCCTGGCCTCTGCAAATGCTTCCTCCAGGCCTGGAATGCTCTTTACCCCTCCCCCGCCATACTCGCACCCCAGCCCTTCTCCTTCGGACCCTGGAATCTGCTTGCCTGTCTGTCCTCATTCCACTCACCCCCTCTCACCCCTGGGTCGTGGGAGGTGACTGTGATTAAAAAGAGAGAGCTTTGTTATCTCGTGGATGCTCATCTCTGAAGACTGGTGAGCCTATGTCAAACGCAAAGATGCTCAGCGGGGGACCAGTGAGTGTTAAGAGTCCCCGCTGTCCATCCAGACAGAGCTTGGAGCATCTCCACCTCATTCCAGGTACTGGCAGGATGGCACAGACCCTGAGGAGAGACTGGGGGCATAAAAAAGAAACGTGGGGAGAGCAGAGAAAGTAGGGACTCATCTGAGGCTGCTCTAAGTCAATTAAAGGGTGACCAATGGGAAGAGCAGAGAACTGTTTTACACCTTCTAGAACGCTGTGTGTCTGAGAGCGCCCATCAGTAAGATTACTTTCTTGCTCCCCAGGTGGTCTTTTAGACATGGTAAGATAACTGTAGATTCCAGAACATGCTCAGCTGCACCAGCGTCCTTGACCCGACCTGGTTCCGTGCTTTTCCAGGGATCACTATTGGCCTTGCACACATTTTCCCTTAAATAAAGATTTGCTGCTTGCTTGACGTGTGTACGCCTTTTCTTCTGAATGAATTTCTAAGTTCCCACAATGAATGTCTTGTATCCCACAGCCTGGAACTTAAGCATGTGCTCAGTTTATATAATTATATATTCTCTAATAAGATGTAGTTTTGTAATTTCTTCCTCTGTTATTGTATTATGTAAAAACAGCAGGGTGGATTTTCAGCAACTCCATGGAATTTTTTTTTCTGGGCAGTGGAGAGTGTAAAACAACACGGATTTATTACCGTAGAGTTCTGGAAGTCAGAGGTCTGAAATGGTTCTTACTGGGCTAAAATCAAGGTGTTGGCACTCCTGGAATCTCTAGGGGAGAATCTGTTTCCTGGCCCTTTTCAGCTGCTGGACGCTGCCCACTTTCCTTGGCTCAGGGCTCCTTTTTCCATCTTCAAAGCCAGCAGCATAGCTTCCTCAAATCCACATCCAATTCTGACTGTCACGCATACGGATCCTGGTATATGGGCCACATCTGGATAATCTAGGATCATCGCCCCATCTCAAGATCTTCAACTTAATTACAACCACAAAGTTCCTTCTGCCACATGCACAGGTCCCAGGCATTAGGACAGACATCTTGGGGTGGGGTGAGGGACTCATTTTTCTGCCTGCTGCAATGTAGGAGCTATTATTACTCCCAGGCCCGAAGGGGAAGAAAAGGGAATGGTTTCCCAAACCCAGAATGAGTTATGATGGTGGGGAGGTCTAAATGGGGACCCGGTGGTGGTAATAAATACCAGACCCAATCCCTTCCTACTTTGCAGAGTGTTTTTGAGATGGGCTCATTTAAAGTAGAAGCTACACAACATACAAATAAACTTAACTTTAGGGGGTCTTGGGTGGAGAGAGAGAGAGAGAGAGGCCAGCTGAAGGAGGTGACACTGTAACACAGTGGATAAAGTAAGAGCCCAGACTCTGGAGCCAGACTGCCTGGGTTCAAATCCCAGTGTTATACCATTTACTGGCTAGGTGACTTCAGACAAATCACGCCAGCCCTCTGTGGCCCCATCGGTAAAACAGGGATGATGATGAGAACATCTAGCTCACAGAGAATTTAATGAAATAGTATTTGTGGAACTCTTAGCATGGCTAATAGTGAGTGCTATTGTTATTCTTGTTTAAGAGGTTGCAAATGGATTTCAGTGCAAAGCCTCTCCATGCTGCAGACAAAACAGGGAAAACAAAAATGGTTTCAAAGGGAAGTTACAAGGTCAAGCACTCAGAACCACAGGTCCTGATTTTCAGACAACCTGTTTCTGACAGTGGGCAACTCGAGGAGGACCTCCTCCAGACCAAGCAGGATTTACATATTCAACATGCACATATGGAAAGGCCAGCTAGTGCTCAAAATATACCTGTCGAATTAAAGCAACAGCTCCGTGATGGATTTTAAATATGTTCAGAAAGTCTTTGATGCACCTCCCTTCAAGAAGTGAAGGCTAATTCTCTTCCCGTGGGGTACTGGCTGGATTTAGGGATTTTCTAATGAATAGAATAAAGCAGAAGTGATGGTGTGTAACTTTGGAGACTACATCATAAAAGGCACTGCAAGGTCCTCCCTGTTCCTTCTCTTGGGTCACTCACTCTGGGGGAAATAAATGGCCACATCGTGAGGACACTCAAGCAGCCTATGGAGAGACCCACAGAGGGAGGAACTGAGGCCTCCTGCCCACAGCCGTGTGAGAGCACCATCTTGAACTCAGATCTTCCAGCCCCAGCGAACCTTCAGATGAATACAGCCCCTGTAGCATCCTGACTGCAGCCTCAAGAGAGACTCTGAGCCAGACCACCCAGCTAAGCCATGCCCAGAATCCTGACCCTCAGAAACTAAGAGTAATGTTTGTTGTCTTAAATCCCTAAGTTTAGAGGTAATTTGTTACGCAGCAGTAAAAAACAGTAAAGCTCTTTTGTTGATAAGACATCAAACAAACAGTCTGATTCTTTCACCAGTAGCATCTTGAAACGTCTTTCAACATCATACCTGTATGACTGATTATACATAGCAAGCAGTGAACCTGAATCCTTTGGGGTTTATAAAGGTATTTTCGACATGTGCATGTGTACTGCCCAGAGACCTGGGGGTACATCTAGGACGTTCTCTTTGTACAGTTCTCCTTCTGATACACAGACATGCCTTGGGATGGTGCTGGTGTAGTCGCCCTGTTACTACATTTGGCCAGCAGACACTTTTTCATCTTTGAAGGTCCTATCAAGGACTTCAGAAAATCTCCCTCATTCACTTTTAAATAAATCCCTAATTTAACAAGACCTAACTGTCGTTCTCTGGCAATGTCTCACACACATGAGCCCACCAACTAACCAAGGGCTGCAGTTCACTCATTCAGCATTAATTAATCACTGATAACTAGTTAATTACTAATGGACGCACCAGGCACCAATCTTTACAAAGATGAAAAGGCATGGCCCGTGCCCTCAAGAACCTCCAGGAAAATCACTATCACATAGTCATGTACAACCACTGTGGAGTAGCATTCCCAGATCCCTGGAGGAGGGTGGGGAGACCGCGTGGGCTTTCAAGAAGAGAGAATGTTCGCGCAGACTCAATTCTAACTTTTGAAAAGGATTTTTGTAGCAGCTTCAGGACGCCCCTACCCTGGCCCTGAGTGGAAAACCAGAAGAACACAGAGCGTGGTGCTTCTGATCTGCGGTAGTACACAACGCCTGGTGGAGTATTCAAGTTCGACAAAAGCACCAGACAATAAAAACTGTAATCCAGGATGTCAGCATTAGCCCTGAACACCCCCTTGGTTCCTGTGAAAGGCTGAAGCCAAGTGCTCAGTGCTGGTCAGGGAGGAAGCACAGACATCTTCTCCTCGACAAGCTTTGTTCCAGGTCAGTCTGAAAGGTACTCCAGGCTGCCCCAGCTCAGAGGCTGGCGGAACCCACATAACACGTGGAATTACGTATCAGCAAGAGACTTCCAGAGTGTTTATTCACTTCCCAGATTCATTTATCAGGTATGGGATTGAGAGGATTTCCCCACAGGATATGTAGAGATTAGTGTGCAGCGAAAATGCTCTTTCAACAAATGCGTCTACTAATCAGGTCCTGGTTCTCGCATTCTAGCAGAACGGTGCTGGCTGCCCTTCGCTGGCATTTCTGGCAAGAACAAACATCCACACTGACGGACAAAGCAAGCCGAAGTGTGGACATCTCTCTATCACACTGAAGAGCAGCTGTCACTTTTTCAAAGCCCCTGGGCATGTTTTAATATTATGTTAGATCCGTACATTTAAGATGAAACGACTTTAGGTCTCCCTGAGCCTACGACACCTGAATGAGAAGGGAAAACACCTTCCCCCCACTGCTTTGTCTACCTGGAACCATCACTAGATGATTTCCAGAAGCTTCTCAAGCCCGTGTTCGTCAAAGGAATGTGTTCATTAAGAATCCGCCCCATTGGAGCTTAAAAATGCAGCTGAATGCCCACGGGTCTCTTGAAGGGCAAGTGGAGAGCATGGCCGAGGCCGCTCCAGCGAGCTTCTTATATAAGCCTCTCTCACTGCCTCTACAGTGAGGCCAAAGCAACCAGATGAACAGCGAAAAATCACCCCCTCATCTGCTCTGTTCTTTGCCAAACATCTGGTGTTACATAATAAGCCACTGGGGTCGTTTTTCTTGCTTTCCTTTGCTCGCTTTTTAAAAATAGGCCTAACAATTAAATCTGGTTTTTAAACTCTAAATTTCATATATTTTCCATAAGCTCTTTGAGTGGACTGGTCTTGATTATTCTTTTCCATTAAAAACCCGTACAGTAATGCTCTGAGCGGAAACCTCTAAAACAAAGCTGAGAAGCAAGAAGGGAACCTCTGATCCTTCCTCAGTGTCTTCAGAGGTCCGTTCCTCACGGGCAAGCAGCTCAGGATGGTGAGGGAGAAAACAACGTGCCAACGGCCGTAGCCGCCGAGGACCTCCACTCTTGAGGAACATTTGCTTCTGCACAGTGGCTCAGTTTTACACAAAGGGGAATGATACCTACACCTCAAGGAATTTCTTTTTTGTTTAGTTCCTTACAATTTTTCAAAGCACCTTGAGACAGGACAATGGGCTAGAACATGCTCTCAGGTCACAGCTTGACCATAAGGTCGCCAAGTCCTTGGTCAAACACAAGGTGTGGCCATGAGGTGGGAGTATCCTGGTTTTCTTTCTCTCTCTCCCCGCTCCCCCTCCTCATAGAACCCGGTCCAGGCCCGAGGCCAGCCTCCTTTAATTTTCCAGGAACTGGTGTGTCTTTTCCCTTCCCCGGCTATTCTCTTTTCTACCTCTTGGTTACTCTCCCAGCTCACCGACTGCCATCCACTTACCCCTAAAGAAACGAGCACGCGAGAAAATACAGTGAAACACCGTGTCTCGGGCACCGTGGCAGGAACATTCTCTTTAAGGAACATATTATCCCCTTATGGTGAAGAAACTGAGGCTCAAGAAGATTAAGTAACTTGCCTGCCAAGTAGCTGAGCTGGAATTTGAATTCAGGTCTGTGGATAGAAGTGGCCATGTAAAGTCATGGTTAAGAGCTTGGCTTTTGAAGTCAGCAGAGCTGGGTGCAAATTTGAACTTTGCCACTTAACTGTGGCAAAAGTGTCACTTTTGGCAAATCATTAAATTTCTCTAAGCCTCACTTTCCTTATCTGTAAAATGGGGATGATGATAAAAGTGTCTCCACAGGGTTTTGTGATCAGGAGAAAATGAAGGTAAAGTACTTGGTAGAGTGACTGGCATGCTGGAAGTTTTCAATAATTAGAAGCTATCATTATTAGTATCCACTAGATTTGCTATATACCACTCCAGTGCACAACTTCCACAAGAACACTCAGCCTTTTGCTGTTAGGCTTTAAACAAAATACCTTAGTTAGTCTATATGTAGTGGCAAGTAACAAAAACCCAATGAAGAGTTACATAAACCATAGGGATTTTTATTCTTTGCTCAACAAGAAGTTTGAAAGTAGATGGTCCTAAGGTAGGTTTGGTGACTTAATGATACTATCGGGGAATCAGGCTCATCATGGCTGCCACAGCTCCAGACATCACATCTTCATGTGATAGAATGGAAAGGAAAAGGACAAAAACAACGTTCTCCTCATATTCCTCTCTCTTATCAGGAAGGAAAACCTTTTTCAGTTGCTTCCAGCAGACTTTACATTATACGTCCTTGGTCAAAAGTGATCACATGTCTGCATATGTCTGGCAAAGGAGAATGGGATTGCCGTGGCTGCGTACAAACTTCTTCTGTAAAGGGTCAGATAGTAAATAATTTAGTCTTTGCAAACTATATGGTCTCTGCCACAAGTAGTCAATTCTGCTGTTGAAGCATGAAAGCATCTGTAGGTAGGAGGTAGACAAATGAGTGTCTGTGTTCCAATAAAATTTTATCAAAAGATTCAGCAACTGGATTTGGCCAAGTCCTCCCTTGGACCAATCATGATTCATCGGTGGGTGTCACTTGAGTACATGGCCGCCCAGATTAAAGTTGGCTTCCATTAGCAAGGAAAAAAGGAGAATGGATGTTAGGCAAGTTATGCCTCAGGGATAGTGGTCCTGTAAGACTCTGGGGAACAGGACAAATCTGAAGATGTGAGGAGAAGGGCTGGAACTCTCAGGAAGCTAGAGGTTACACTGACGCAGAGATGGGCAGGTGCACACTTTCAAGGCGCGCCCCCCCCCCCCGCCCCCGTTGTCTACACCAGTGGTTCAGACTGCTTTGGAAGAGCCCTAGGCCTCCTCAGAGGTGCCTGGGGCATGTGCACAAGGGACCACAGTGAGGCCGCCAGCTGCAGGCCCCTGCCTCCACAACTCTGGCCAGAGACCTCTTACTTTTATCTGTTCTACATACAGGCACACCTCGGCGATATTGCGGGTTCAGCGCCAAACCACAGCAATAAAGCGAATCTTGCAATAAAACAAGTCACAGGAATTTTTTGGTTTTCCAGTGCATATAAAAGTTATGTTTATACTACTGTAGTCTATTAAGTGTGCAAAAGCATTATGCCTAAAAACGCAGCGTATGTACCTTAATTTTAAATTACCTTATTGCTAAAAAATACTAACCATCATCTGAGCCTTCGGCAAGTTGTAATCTTTGCGAGAGTAGTGTCAAAGATCACTGATCACAGATCACCATGACAAATATGATAATTATGAAAACGTTTGAAATACTGCAAAAATTACCAAAATATGACAAGAGACATGGAGTGAACAAATGCTATTGGAAAAATGGCACTGATAGCCTTGCTTGCAGGATCGCCACATACCTTCAATTTGTAAAAAACACAACACCTGAGAAGAGTAACAAAGTGTAGAGCGGGGGAGAAAAAAGAGTTATGCCTGTATTGCGTTTCTGTTTGTGGGGCCTTTATAGGAGGGAGCAGGAGAAAGTCTCTAATTAAAAAAATTAAAAACCACTGGCCTAAAAGATAAAGACCTATCTACCCATAAGACATCCCTTTCTAATTATATCTCCCATGATTTTATTAAATAAACTCTGCCCCCAGGAGATGGAGGCAAGTATTTCTCAAGTTATTCCACCCTTGTCCCCTTCCTTCAACTTTGCACCCCAGCTCATGTGCAGACCAGGACTCCCCTCTTAATTCTACTCAAATAGAAAAAGTTTCCCCAACATACAAATCTCCTTGTCAGCCTAACATACTCATTTTGCATGTAACACGCTTGGTGTGAAAGGGAATATAAAGAAGTAAAAGATACAGTCTCTTTCCTCACATTTCATAATCTGGTTGTACAGAAAGAATATAAATGAAAGTTGAGGATAAGGTGATGAGCATGATTAGAATATATATATTTAGAAAAACAATGTGTACTTCCAAATGAGTTTTACCCTGCCTGCATGCCTGGGAGTACATGCTCTCCAATAAGGCGGCCAGGACTCACTTCCTGGGGGAATTTTCTCTTTTGGAATTACATTTAGATCCAGTTTTCAAGCCACAGAAGAAAACCAGACTCTTTCAGTTAGGGTGTATCCTATTTCCTTTTACCAGAAGTAGTTTCTCTTACCTTGATCGCTGGCTTCCTCACTGGACTCCAAATGCCTTCTGGATGGTTCCAAACATCATATTCGCCTTCAAAAACAGCTTGTCAGGATTGAAGGTATGAACAGACGTGCCTCGGGTTCTGAAGGCGATTCCTCAGAAGATGCCTCCCTCTTTCCTTAGGGTGATGGCATCTCCGCAGCCATGGCCGGACTCCTGAAAACATGACAGAGCAGGGAGGCCTCTTCAGCTGGCTCAACCAAGGAGGGTTCTCAGACTGTAACAGGTAGAGGTGGGCCTTGAATTCGGGTGAGGTTTGATTAAGAACAGGAATAAAGATTCAGAGATGGAGAAGCAGTTTAATTCTATACCTAGACTCTGAAATCTCCATTCAAATCCTGGTTTTGCCATTTACTAGCTGTGGACCTTGCACTATTTACTTAACCTCTCCGGATCTCAACCTCCTCATCTATGAAATGGGAATAAGAAGACTACCTCTCAAGGCTGTTGCTGAGGATTAAATGCGTTAATACAGGTAAAACACTAAATATGATGTAAATGTGTGCTGTTGTCAGTACTATTAGTCCCCGATATTGAAAAGTTTAGTCCAATCAACCTAAAAAACCTGACCCTTTCATTTAAATCAGCCCTTCTCTCCTTCTACCAACAGCTGGAAGCTGGCTTAGGTTTGGGGACTTGTGGTTGGAGATCGGGGAACATAGTCAGTGTTTGTTTCTTCCTCTCAGATCCTCCAATCACTGGCTGGTGGTTCAGGTCTCTCAGGGCCCAAAGAACAAAGTTCTTCAGGGAAGGTTCAGTTGTAATCAGGGGTTGGTGGCAGACATTCGGATGCTGGCTCTTTCCCTTGTGGGGTCCTTCTGTGGGGTTTTCCAGCATGTGTGCATAGGAGTCCCCCTCCATCGTCCTGTCACAGGTGGATGGATTCTAGGTTGCAGCAGACTAGAAGCACTGTGGGAAATCCCCTGGAGGGCAGCTTAGGGGGCCCAAGGGAAGGGCTTGACTACCAGGGAATGGAATTTGGGCTTGGTGGTGTAGACAATGGGAAGCCTAGGAGCGTTTCTCTCTCCTTCTCCGTTGTAGGGAAGTGCCCCAAGTCACCATCTTGCCCTCACATCCTCTGATCTTTCTCTTTCCCGGCGTCGGGTGGCCCCAGAGAACCCTCACAACATTTTGTTTGAAACCGAAAAGGAGTGGCAAGCACGTGCTTGTGTGTTTGTGTGTGTGAGTGGAGTGGGGTTGGACTGCGGCGGGGGACATGAGACCAGCCACGAGCCAAGGAGAAAAGGGAAGGCAGAGAAAAAATTCCAGTGAGCAGAGACAAAAGTCGGCCGTCCAACCCTCACACACTAAATGAGGACGCCGGGCGTGCAGCGGGGTCAAACGAGGTCAGAGGAGCTTTGCTCTCTGTGCGCCTGGAATTAAGGGCATCCCCGGACAGCTGCGGGGCGGGAGGTTCCCCGGGTCCTCCACATAAGCGGGTTAGGATCCCAGGACTCGGGTGCAGGGAAGGATCCTCCGAAACGGTGGTGGTATAGGTCTTTTACCCCCCAAAAAGGAGGCTGCAGATTGCTTCTCTGGAGGGGGAGGCTCTCAAGAAGACAGACGGAATAATTGTCGATCGGTTGGTGTTAATATGTCCCTTTCAGAATCAATTCCCAGTAGAAGGGCTCTAAAACAAAACAAAAAACAACAACAAAAAAACAGTACTGAAAACATCAATATACCTACTTCAATTACAGGCCCCGAATCCGGATTCTCTTGAGTCGGGGACAAAGAGAGACGCCATCGAGGGGTGCAACTCTCCCAGAGGAACCCCGAAATCGGAGGGCCGCGGCCAGCAGGCCTGGGAGCGCCCCAGGCCCGGGTTGGCTCTATGTTCATTAAAACTTTTGCAGGAAGGATGCGCGGGCTCCGGCCTCCCCGCGCGCTCCGCGCGGATCCCGGCCAGGGCACCAGCAGCGCGGCACTGCCACCTTGTGGGCGCCGGCCGCCCGGGCGGCGGGCACCGAGCACCGAGCGCCGAGCGCAGGCTGCTGTCGGCGGGGCGGGCGGGCGACCGCTGGGAGCCCCGCGCGTCCGGCGCCCGCAGGAACGCGCCTCGGAGCCGGAGCCGCGGGAGCCCGCGGGGGCGGGGCCGGGGGCGGGGCGCGCCGGCGTCGGTCACGTGGGTTAGCAACAGGCAGCAGCCAATGGGAGCACGAGTCAGGTGGTGCGTGCGTTCGCCGCCGCCGGAGAGGCCAGGCGGGAGTGGAGGCTTCCGTTTGCCCGGGGCAGAGTTGGGCCGGGAAAAGGCTTCCTAAAAAAGTGCGCGTCCCTGGCGGGGAGCCCCTGGCGGTGGAGGGGCGGGCGAGAGACTGAAAATAGCAGAGAGCTTTAAAATAGGACTTTCAGGGCTTCCCTGGTGGCGCAGTGGTTGAGAGTCCGCCTTCCGATGCAGGGGACACGGGTTCGTGCCCCGGTCCGGGAAGATCCCACGT
>NW_021146840.1:19337-25000 GCF_002837175.3 Physeter macrocephalus
TCCCTGGTGGCGCAGTGGTTGAGAATCCGCCTGCCGATGCAGGGGACACGGGTTCGTGCCCCGGTCCGGAAGATCCCACGTGCCGCGGAGCGGCTGGGCCCGTGAGCCATGGCCGCTGAGCCTGCGCGTCCGGAGCCTGTGCTCCGCAGCGGGAGAGGCCACAACAGTGAGAGGCCCGCGTACAGCAAAATAAATAAAATAAAATAAAATAGGACTTTCCCACTCGCAGGACCCAAAGCAGCGCCCCTGGGGGGCGGTGGGCGCGGCGGGGTGGGAAGCAGAGGAAGAGCCGCAGAAACCCCGCCCCGAGCCTGGTCCGGGTGCACCCCTTGCATCAGCCAGTTGTCGTCGTGCCAAGCCTTGGGGCTGAAATTGCCACTTGGATCCACATAAGGGGATTAAAACAAAAAGAATAATGAGGTTCCTGGCAGTGCCCTGTCCCTGTTGGCAACTTCGCCCTGCCTGTAACAGGTAGGGAAGACACGCACGGTCTTGAAGCCCTCACGGAACCCAAGGCTTAGCCCCAAGAGGCCGAAGCAGAAGAAAGTCGGGAATGGGGTCAAAAGAAAATGTCAGCTTAGTAGTTGGTTTTAATAATTGTAAATGGAAAAGCCACATCCAAAAGTACATCTAATGACTTTTACCGTAATCCCACCATGTCGACAAACCAGCCCACCCCTAAACGCAGAGAAGACCGTAACACAAAATGTCAGAGGTGTATTCCAAAGCATGGGCGAACCCAGGACCAACAGAGGCAAGCATGGTTTCCATCAGATTCTCGCTCTTCTGGTTTCATGGTCAAGCACACACTTGATCTCAATAACAGGGCATTTCTCTTTCTCTGCGTGTGTGTGTCTCTCTCTCATTGCCTTATAATGTTCTCCTGGAAGCTCTTTTACTTCATTTTTGTTGTTTGGGAGTTCACCTCGTGTTTTCTTCATCTGAAATGAATACAGGGCGTAGATGGCCTCAGAAGGGCATCTAATCCATTGCCCTGCCTCAAGGCACTTTGAAAGACTTTAAACTGTGATACTGTTGTAAAGTGTTATTGTAGAGACAAAAATATCTCAAAACCTGCAGGATCTAGCCATTCCTATTCTTAAAGTAACTTAAGGAAAGATGTTGTACAGTACTCTTTAATAACCTACTACAAATGCTAACCACTTTGGGTAAGATATAATAAGAACTTTCTGATCCCAGGTTTTATTTGTTTCTATTTAAGCTCATTCAGGGTCAGGCTACCCCAGAGGGCAGTCGAACATCTGCCCAGCAGCTTATGTTCCCTCTGTCAGGAACAGAGATCAGTGGTGCCAGCTGCCACCGGGAACCTTGCCTGGTGCCCAGGCCCTGTGGGGATTTGCCAGGGCAGCTCTGAGAAGGAGATCCACTCTGAGTCATATTTTCTTCTTTGAGTTCAACGCTGCCAGCTGAGTTCATTGATTCACTCACTGAACAGGCCTTGTGCGTTACTGTGTGTGGAAATAAATCTACTGTACTTGATGGTTATATTTATGCAAATTTGATAGAGTATCTGGTTTTTTAATGTACCATACTCTCAAGTCCTTGGCCAGGAAGGGGTTTTGAAGATGTCAAGAAGATTCAACGAATATTTATTGAGCTCTAACTAAGTGCCAGGCCTTCATTTAGGTACTGGGGATACAGTATTGCAGCAAGGAACTTGCATAAAGGAATAGACTCATGAGGAAAGGAAGGAAGGATGGATGCCCCCGTTTCCGTGGTCCAGGAGTCAGTCCCGTACCCCACACTAGCTGACTGTTTGCTCCCTCTTATTCTGTTCCCTCAAACTCCTGTTGCAGCCCCACATTCTTTGGGGGGACTTCTTGAATCATGGAGTAATTAGGTCACCCACATGTTCAATATTATTAAACAATGTGACACGACAGGAAACATCATGGGCTGGGAATTTTAAAAAAACTCTACCTGGTTCCAGCCCTGGTTCTGTCACTTGATGAAATCCATACGTCTCTACAAATCTCTTAAGCTTTGAAACTTGGTTCCCACATCCCTAGAATGGGATGATACTTGCTTTGCAACTCCACAGGGCCAAGATTCGAGGCCTCGGTTTTCTCATCTGTAAATTGAGGGGTTTGAAGTAGATTTAAAGTTTGCATACTTTCTTTAGAAGTGGATACCCCTTTTGAAATAAAATCTAACCTAAAACCCCAACATATAAAACTGTTGAAGACAGGCTTGCTCTAGTGGCCCTAAGGGAGAAGGCTCAGAGTCCTACATACTCCCTTCCCCCATCCTTAGAAGGCCCTTGAGGCACCTGTGTGGGACCCTAGGGTTCCACTGAGCACGGTGTGAAACCTGCTGTGTTAGATGATTATGTTTAAAGTACCTTCCAGTCCTAAAATTCTACAGATCAGAATGTTCCAATATCGTGTGTTTCTATGATAAGATTTAACCCCCGTTTTCTTCCTTCATTAATTAATATGTTGTGGGAGATAGGCACCAACTTTACTAAAACCAAAATACATTTCATTACTCTCTTCCTATCTGTGAAGCCAATCTTTCTGTCACAAAACGAAATTAGATTTTGATGAAACATAGTATCCTGTAATGAGAAGAACCCCAGACTGGGAGTGAGAAGATGTGTGTGATAACCCTGGCCTTGCCTTTAACTAGCTCCCCACCCTTGGTCAAGTCAAGGAAACTCACTAACCCAGCCAAATCAATAAAATTAAGAAGCTGGGTGACTTAGTAATCATAGGATCGCTCCTGATCATTTCTGGACTCCGTGCCCTAATGAGTTTCTCTAAATTCAATAACGTTCACTTTCCACCCTGCCTACAGGCCAAGTCTCTCCATTACACTCTCCTCGGTATGTATACTCACCCTATTTGGAGAGGAAGGGGAGGCGGGTGGGAAAGAAGACAAATTAGCTTGTAAATGACACCATCAGGACATCGATCTAGAAATATCCACTGAACCACTGCTGTGTTCGCCCAGGTGGTTGGAGCTCACAACGTGCCTTGACCTCAACTCACCAAGCGAGATCCACGTCTCCATTAATAAGGGTCCTGCTAGGCACTGAATGCAGTATGGGCGTTCATGAGGGCAAACCAGAAAATCCCAGGGTTTGGGGAATGTTTCAAGGAAACAGTCTGGGTTAAGTATCCAGGACCTGGGGTTGGACCGAGAGGAAGGACCCCACGAGAGGCAAGCAGTCTGATTCATTGCCTCCAAGCATGCACGTCCTGGGAGAAGGCAACAGGCCCTGCCTGGGAAGGCAGGGAACCTCAGGGGTGGACACAAGAACAACAGCTCCGGTCATGGCTGTGACTTGGTTATAAGTTAACTTTATGGGTCACCGAGTGTCTGGAAACAGACTATAAAAAGAAGAAAGGGTGGCCCAAGCAGCTTTGTGTTGGAAATGGCTGTGACCAGTTGCTTCTAGAAGGGAGGTGTATTGACTGCAGTAAAACTTGATGGGCTCAGCACTGGTCTGTTAAGGCTGGAATCAGAAGTAAACTTTGGACCTGAGTAATTGGTATGAAGCTGTGCCTAAAAGTGGGAGCAGAGGGGATTTTTGTCCCAAGCGGTAAACAATATGGTACCCGACTGAGGCACATGATCTGCCTTCTTTGTGACCTCTAATCCCATGATCCTGGCTACAGGCAGCTCTTTTAGGTTAATCTCACATTCCACACAAATTGGTACAGTTTGACTTTCACTGTAATGGCTTTAAAAAAAACAAAAGAAACAAAAAAAAACCTCCTTGTCGGTCTTGGAACGGCAAAACATTTAAGATAAAAATAAATAAAAACCTCAGCCTCGGAGACTTGCTATACTTAACTGTCTGTTCTGGAGGAAACAGTGCGTTGCATTTCATGTTAACTTATCTCCAGCCACCCAACTTTAGCCTCCTCCAGCTGGTCAACAATTATTTATTAAGCACAGAATTTCAAGTCATCTGGTGTCAGAGAGCAGACCATCCACAGTTGTAAGCAACGAATAAAACAAGATTCTGCCGGAAATATTTCAAAAAACACACATCATTTTTTTCACTTGATCTTTTGTTCACAGTTTGGGGGAGGCGTATTACAAATTTGACTCAAAGTACAATGTAGGAAAGCGCTGAACTGAGTTTCACAAGGCCAAAGAGCTCATCTTAACTCTCACTGTCTCTAGCTGGGTGGCAATCAGAACATAAGCCCGTATCTCTGAGCCCCGGTTTGTTTATCCAAAAGATGAGGGAGGTTGAACTGGGTCGTATTCCATATCACAGAGCTCAGCTATCATCATCGTTAATGTTTCCTGAGACAAGCACTTTGCCTTCTTTATCAGATACTCCTTGTAACAACCCTGTGATGTACGTATTATTATTTTCCCCATTTTTCAGATAAGGAAACTGGGCTGAGAGAGGTTTTGAAACTTGTCCAAGGTCACACTATGAGTAAGTGACAAATCCAGCATTTGAACCTACTTTTCTCCCAAATGCCAAGTTGCAGCAACTGTTTCACATTACTGAACTGCCTTAGAGTTCACCCAGGAAAGAGGGCACCGAATGTTTAATTTATGTCAGAATTTCACCTCGACTTCCTCAGGGCTGCCAAGAGAGATCACCTCTACGTTGGTTACCGCTCTCTCATCTTTAGAGAAGCACCCATAAGTGGTTGCTGGGGCAGAAGAGGGTGGAAACATCACCTGGGGAGCTGGAGGTACTGGGGGGACAGCACGCCCAGCCCTCTGAGGATTGAAGAGGAGAGTAGACTTTTGTCCAGTGAGCGCGCCCCAGCACTCAGAATCCATGAGGCCACAACTGCCCAGAAATGACCAAGGCAGGAGCGATAAGGGGAGCCCAGTAATGCCTGACCAAGACCTTCCTGTCACTTCCCCTCACACACCCCCTTAGGCAAAGCCTGGCATCTAAATCTCCTGGTGGGTGTGCAACCAACGTGATGCCATGTATGTAGCCAAGTACAGCTAAGAAATAGCAGCAGAAACCTCCTTCTCAGGAAGCTGGGGTGTCCAGAATGGGGGACGGGGCTGCCCAATTTGGTTTCTGGTTCCCCCACCCCTGGGATCACTGCTCCTGCATGGACACCCTGCAAAACATCTACGTGCTCCATCAGACGACAAATAGGTCCCCACCTGCCTCGTGACCAAAGACTTAGATTTCCCTGGAATAAAACAATCCCACTGAGTCTCCACAGACCTTGGGGAATGTGTGGGTTTCCAAGATGTTGAAAATGAAAAATAGCAAGGTATACAAGGAGGGGCAGTCATGATCCAGAGATGGACGAGACACAGTCCCTGCTCTTAAAAACTCACTGTCTAGTGGGGTCCACCAGGGCTCCCTTCCCCTTAGGACCTCTTGGGTTAATCCAGTTATCCTAAGACCAGAAAAAAATCATGCATAAAAGATAAGCATAATTTTTTAAGTACACAAATTATTAACATGTATTTAATGGATTAAGTAGAAAATAATCAGTTGAGAAATGTCAACCTCAAGAAACTGAACATTTTGTCTTGAAATACTGGAGCTGTCAGAAACAATAAAAAATAATCTCATTCATCATCAAGAAAGAGGAAACAGCTATGCATATTCTCAAGAATAACAGTGGAAGAGCTAATTCTCCTTTACTTGTTTATATTAGATTAATCTTGATCTGTATTGAGGATGTAAATTACACTTC
>NW_021146841.1:0-25000 GCF_002837175.3 Physeter macrocephalus
TCCTCGCCCCAAATTGAATCATTAAGAAACATTTAGTAAGATCTAATGTTCAAGTTCTGTGGGCAGAACTCCAGGAGTCAAAATGCTCGGGAATTCTCCTGAGGTTTAACAAATTACTCTGCAATGCAACGTGGGATTTTCCTTCTAAGGAAGGACGGCAGAGGCGCACGCCCTTGATTTTCATTGCTCTGTCACAGATCAGTTACCTAACATCCTTCTCTATTACAGCCCCCAGTTGCTGTCTGGGTAAAACTACTCCAGTAATTCTGATTGGAGGGGGCTACACCTCTCAAGTGTTTGCTGTCTGTCAGAGAACAGAGCATCCCATATCTCAGCTGAGCATGTGATGATCAACAATCGGGAAAATTCAAACATGTTTTTTTTTGTGTATGTTGTTCCCTACCTCGTTCTTGGAGGTCTCCTCATCTTCCATTCCCAGTGGCTGGCCTTCGTCACCATCTGGCTGTCGGGAAGGAAAACTAGAGACAATCTTTTTTTTTTTTTTTTTTTGCATGTGTAATAAGCACAGAGCAATCTGTGCTCAGGACCCCGTGCTCAACCATAGTATCCGGTTGGCTTATAGATAGGGGCTAATCAAAAGAGGGGGAGTGGTAGAGGGGATTGTGGGCTCCGAGAGGGGGGTAGGCGGCACTTTCTCAGGACAGGTAAAAAATAAGTTCCCGCCTCATCCTGTTGTGCACCTAACAGTGACGCCACACGATCGTACATTTGGCAAAGTGTCATCAGTCTACGGCTTGGGTTGACCCTTATTTATAAAACGTGTACAAAGAGTGTACTCTGAAACGTCGAGACAGAAAGACAGGATGGGTCCCTGGGACTTTTAGAACTTTAGGTCTCATGGGGAATACAGAAAACAAAACAAACAACAACCAGGGACTTCTCTGGCGGTCCAGTGGTTAAGACTCCATGCTTCCAATGCAAGGGGCATGGTTTCCATCCCTGGTTGGGGAACTAAGATCCCATATACCACACGGTATGGCCAAGAAAATATTAAAAACAAACAAACAAACAGAAAACACCAAAAAAAAAAAAACAAAACCACCTAAAAACCTCTCACTTGGACCAGGGAGAGAAAAGTCCAGGAAGAAAAGTAAATTTCTAAAAATAATGGCTACCATTTATCAGACACTTACATGTGCCAGGCCCTGGGTTAAAGGCTTCTCTCGATTTCTAGTATCTGGCCCCCATTTTAGAGGAATTAAGGAAAAGGACACATCTTCCTCTGATTCTTCTGCAAATACCCCTCCCCCTCCCTTGGCCTACTCCAACGGCCAGTTTGTATCTGGGGCTTCCTACCAGCCTTCCTCAGTTTTATAAAGGCCACTTTGACTTGCTGACTCTTTAGCAGAATCCCAAAGAGAGAGACTCAGGCCCATCTTTCTCTCACTCCCTGAAGGGATGAGGATCTTATGCCCGGGGTGACCGCAGGCCAGAACAGGAATCTGATAGGACAAAGACCCTTTCAGTCTAATTCAATGAAATCTGTTGAGGTTGGTGTTAAGAGGGCCAGAGTCTGAGTTCCTCTTACTGGGGGGCCACCAGAGTTGGAGAGGGTTAATTAGACTGACTTGACTAACTGTTTTAATTGCTGGTGGCAACCCTGTCACAGCAACTGGCCCTGCCCTTTCTGTTTTGAAAATTGCTACACTTGCAGAGGAATCCGATTTTGAAAGGGACAACTGGCATGTTAATTTCACATTCCATTAGAAACCCCAGGAGGTACAAGGTGGGTTGGGAAGAACCCCGCCTTTGCCACAGGTTAACGAAACCAAGAAGCGTAGAGACCAGTTTTCATTGGCTATTTACGTGCCTCCTAGAAAGTCACTTAATGGAGAGGGATTTGGAGGGCCACGGTTTTGCAGGGGTGAGGGGTATGTTTTATCTGGTGGGGAAATTAACTCCAAAAAGAAGACACACGGGGTTGGGGTGGAGAATTTCAAATCTAGTCAACTAGTTTACCGTCTCTAAGAAAGTTTTTGTTTCTTTTGTATTTTTTTGCTTAATACCAACTTTCCCCCATAAAAGTCAAAGGTGATTTCCAAGATTATGTACTGACACTCACTAAGAAGGAATTAGCCCCGACTGAAAGGAAGGAATACTTTTAAAAAATAATCACTATGAAGACTATTGAGCAAGAGTTATTTTAATAGGGTCATTAGATCCAGGCCAGGAGATTCGAAACAGTCTATAACACTCAAACACTAATAATGGAGGGGCTATGCATAAAAGCAACTGTATTTTTAAATGATGCTAATAATTTTTTAGTGGAAACCTGAGTAAAGAAAAAAGCTTTAGACCTTGCTAAAGAACACTTCTGGGGGATTTTAAAAAGACTTTAAAGAAAACCTGTATTTAAAAAAAGAAGTCCAACAAACAAAACAAAGACCGCGGTGTTGGCAGATGAATGACAGCAAATGTGGAAACAAAATATCACCACAGCAGTGACAGGTATCCCAGCAATGAGGAGGCTCACGTTTCACGTACACTCAATGGACATTTATAACCCAGGATCTGTCTGGTTCCGGCTATAATTCAGGAGGCAGGAGACGGCGGGACACCTGTCATCTGACAAGGGATTTTAAGAGCACATAGCGCACTTAACAATCATCACGCCTCACGCTGAAATGACGCTTTATAGCTTATTACCACATTTTGGGGGTAAGCACTGAATTAGAAACTTCTGATTCCTTCACTTACCTTGCAGTCTTTGAGCAAAAGTCCCTGACATTTAACCTCTGAGCTTTTGGTTGACTTGCCTATGAAATGGGGTCCCATCACATTTTTACTGCCCCAGGCTGTTGCAAAGGACAAATATGACTGGATGAAAGGCTTTTAAAAAATACAGTAAAAAAGTGCTATCATTATGTGTAATCATTACTCTTACAGGTCACTAACAATTCTGACGGCAGTGAGGCTATCCCTCTCAAGCTGGGGATGGGGAGAGTAAGGGGGTGGGAGGAACGTACAAAAAGGGGACAAACCCCACTTTTCTGGCTTAATACCAGTTTTCCATGGTATATGTGACGTAGGCAAATGATAAAAATTAACATAGCTGTATAGAAAGGCATTTTTTTTTTTTTGAGAAAAATCTATGGAAATTGGATTTTAAAAGGCAAGGAAGAGATTTTTGGCCTGGTAAGCCATGCCCTTTCCCACTGCACCAAACAGCTCAGTGGAGGCATTTTGAATACGGAAAAATGGCTGAATTAAAAATAAATAAATAAAAAAGCAAAGCAAAGAAAAAGGGCACTCCAGCAGGATGAGATAGATGCCTCACTGTTGCACCTGGTGGCATAAATAAATGATCATACAATTAGTTGAGATTCACTGTATAAATAAAGTGTCATGGCAGAATAGCCGTTACTATATATAGCATTTGCCTGCACAATTTTAATAAATTCAGCAGCTACTAAGAAATTCTAGTCTAGCAGTCCCTTCAATTCTTAACAAAAATGAGGGAATCACCCAAATTAGGTTTCCAAAACATGTTTAAGCCACCAAAATTATTCAGAAAGGCAACAGAAACATGGAAATGAGTCTATTATTGGCTAGTGTTGAGTAAGAAAAAGGCTTCAACTTTTTAGCTATTCTAGAATTTCAGTCATGTTACTGATTGTCTCTCTATTTATCTATTTCTAACTATTTATCTTTTTCCTTTTTAAGATTCCCTGTAATGTGGTTAAGCTGTTTGGGTAATAAAAATGGAGAGGGTATATACACAGAAACACACACAGTTTTAAAGCAACAGATGAATCTGTTATGTCACCAGTTATCAAAGGATGGTCATTTGATGTGCATTTTCAGTGGTCAGCGTATACGGATGTCTTGTTTCATATGTTAGGATTTAAATGTTAGTGAAAAGGCTTGTCCTAAATGGAAGTGGGTCTTCATCCTGCCTCCTCTCCCCCTCTGAAATCAGTAATTCAGAGGAGCGGGGTGCCTCTCTTGTCACTTTGGCAAAATGAAACCTTGTCAGATTGCAGCCTGGCTCAACAAGCCACACTGTCACAGCAGGCAATCTGGCTTTCTGAATTCAGGTTCATGCTAGACAGGGCCCACGTTTCACTGGACTACACTGCATGCAAATGTGCCTGACCTGGGTGCAGGGCCAGGAGGATGGCAGGGTGACCCCAGCTAATTTCCTTTACTTAAGGTGAATTCCCCCCCCGCATATAAAACATGGGTAAGCGAGGGAAACTTCTAATATTCTTAAGGCTCAGCCCCAGACACGGACTGTTTGCTACAGAGCTGATGCGTGCACAATCTATGGTTTAAGGCTGCTCCAGTCCTGATTTAAGTGGATGCTGCTCGCCACCCCCATCCCAAACCCCCGCAATAGGGGATTCAGGCCATGGAGCAAAGGAGAGTTTAGTGAAGATCTGCTTGAAAGCTTCATTTCACAAATGAGGCAACTGAGGCCCCGGCATATGAGGGGCACTGGCCAATTAGGGGTCAAGTGCACACCGCCACTTGGCTCTCCTGTCTGCCCCCAATCATGGCCGCCTCCCCCATCACAGGTTTGCTGCCCAGAGCTAGGCTTGGGATGTTGAAACGGGGCTCTTGTGGCAAAATCAGCTGTCTGCAGGAAAACAGCACGTTGTCGTTTGAGGCACTGTGCCTTCCGCGCAGTTGAGGCATCGGAAATGTAAAACTGTCTCCCTCCTGTATGTTTTTGGGGAAATGACGTTGTCCGTGTTTCCCTGGGTGGGCATAAATAGAATGACCATCACATTTAAAACTGTGATGCGTAAGAGGCACATATCACAACAGCAAACAGAGATGCCCATAAGGTCATTAATAGACACCACCGCTTAGCAAACAAACGTAGCACTGCCTGATAAGTTGTGATCTTGAAATCCCTTGAGAGGTCTTAGAGAATAAATAAAGAAATTAAGATTGTGGAGTTTCACATCTGAAATTTTCACTTAAGCCCCACATTCAGACCTTTGCTAATTGCTGCTTTGATTAGCTGGGGCCCAAGAGTCAAGCTGTGGGGGGAGGAGGGAGGTCCTGGAGAGGGGAGAGGACCCTGAAAGCTGGCATAGGTGAAGGGAGGTGGAGGGGGAAGGCCAGGGCCACCAAAGGTACCCTTCCAATGGGATTATTAACATCTTTTTAATGTTTCTGTATCCCAAGCCCATATGCAGAGGATCTTACCTTTGAGCCTCTTTGCCCCCAGCTAAAGCTGCTTGAAAAAATTCACATGCAAACATTTACATGTCTCACAGTTTTATCACATTTTGTCCACACACTTAAAATACACTGGAAGCATTTTTTAAAAAGTTTTATTTTAATTGCATCTTAAACAACAAGATGGGCATTCCACTCCCAACGCATAAGCCCTCTCTCTTTAAACCAAGCCCCTCCTACTGTATTCTGTAAAAGGGTAAATGGTTGGCTTACCTCAGTCTCTTCCCTAGGAAGAAAAATGATTTCATATTTTTTAAACATGGCCACGCCCCCTCCCACCTCCCCACCCCTCCCCCCCGCCCCCAGAACCAGCCCCGTGTGGTTTGGGATCCGGGACTCGCCTACAGCGGGTTAAGTGGGAGGTTTTTTCCCCCTCCTCCCTCCATCCCCTGCCAGGTGAGCAGAGTGTGTGCAGAATACCGAATTTCTGCGCGCAGCCCCGGACGCCCCAGATACCTGAGTGTCTGGTTTTTCAACCGTAAAGGCGGGAGGGTTGGGCGAACGAATGAGAAGTGAGGAAACGCTTAGCGCAAAGGGAGAAAAGAGAGAAAGACACACAGAAAACAGGTTACGGAGGCCGGCCCGAGGCGGCCCCCTCCCCCCGCCCCGCCAGCGGCCCGACATCCTGCCCAGCGTCCCCCGCTACCTTCTCGGGCGTTTTCGCGCCGCCCGCTGCACAGAGCCAGCGCACAGGTACCACCCGAGTGTGCGAACACGGAAAGTTTTTGTCCGCGCAATGGCGCAAAACACAAGACAGCCCATTCCCCGGTACAAGTACACAGTCGGCGGGTAATTTGGGGGTTCCAGGGGCGGGACTGGGAGAACGCTTGAGCATATCATGCACAGGCGGACACAATATGGACACCAACACACACCAACAACAAGCCGTCTTAGTCCAAGCAGCCGTGCCAGGCGAGGCGGGGACGCACCTTCCCCAATGACCCCAACCCACCAACGGCCCCAGCCAGCCTAGCCTGAGCGACCCCGGAGCCCTCCCCTGCAGTTCCTGGCTCACCTGAAGCCCCCGCCTTTCTTGCCGTCCCCCACCCCACGACTCGGCGACGTCTTACGGTCGCTGGCGCTGGTTTGTCCAGCTGGAAACGACCCTCAGTGTTGTACGGCACCACTTTTCTCCCTAAAGGGCATACACTTCGCCACCCAAGCCCACCCGAGACCCCTCCCGCTCCCGGGGCAAAGTTAGGGCCCCTGGCTGGAACTTTCTGGCAGGCTCTTCCCGCCTTTGCCCAGACCCCCTCCTCCCGCCGCCGGGCCCCAAGCCCCACCGGGCAGCCCTGCCACCCGCTCCCGGGGCCCCCGGGCGGCCCTGCTCCCCACGGGCAGAGTCCGCCGCATTACCTAGAAGCAGCAGGCGGTGCGTACACATGTAGCCCATCTTCTCGTTCTGGAGCTGCTTGTCGATGAGCTGGCTGCGTTTCTTCTCTGCGCGCTTCTGGGCGCGCTTCTCCATGCTTTCCTTGCGGGTCTGTCTGCGCTTCTCCGCCAGGGCAACCTTCTTGACCTTGGGGCTGAGGGAGCCTCTGGACTGGGGGCTCTCGGATCTGCAGAAACAGCCTCCGAAGGCCTGAACGAGGAAGTTGCGGAGCAAGTTGCGCCGGGTCTTTCGGCGGCGGCGGTTTCGCCTGGACTGAAACCAGCGGCGGCATCCGAAGGTCCCATCGTCGGATTCGTCTCCGCTGTCGCTGCTGACCGATATTTCGTCGTCGTCGTTGTCGTCGCCGCGGTAGCAGCTGCGCTCAGACCTGCCCCGCCAGGCATATGTGCGAGGAGGCTGCGGAGTAGGCGGATCGGCAGCCTGGATCTCGGGGCTGGGGGGTCTAAGGAAACTGATCTTGGGTCGGGCTCCAGAGGCTGGGGTTGCCCAGGCGGCGGGAGCGGCCCGGGCGACAGGGGCGGCCCGGGCGACAGGGGCGGCCCGGGCGACAGGAGCGGCCCGGGCGACAGGAGCGGCCCGGGCGGCAGGGGCTGCCCCGGCGCCTGGAGTGTCAGGGGCGGCAGGGGCTGCCCCGGCGGCTGGAGCGTCAGGGGCTGCTCCGGCGGCAGGGGCTCCGTCTCCGGGATCGGGGACTTTGCTTCTCTCCGCGGCAGCGGTGGCTGAGCCTCCTTCCATCTCGGCTGCTTCTCCCTCAACTGGGGGTCCCTCTCCCTCTGCTTGCTCTCTCTTAACTGGGGCTCGGGAGACCTCGATGGGCGGGCCGTCAAGCGCGATTGGGGGGCTGTCCACGTTGACGGGAGCGTCGTCGACCCCAACGGGGGCGCTGCCAATCTTGCGCGGGGGTCCGGAGATCTCCATCGGGGGTCTGTTGCCCGCGAAGTGTGGAGGAGGTCTGACAGCCTCTCGAGATGGGCTGCCGATGATGCCTGGGACCCAGAGGGGGGGCTCGTTCGCGGCGGGAGCGAGGAGGACCGCACTCGGGGCCGCGACTGCCGCGATCTGGTTGCCGCCAAGGCCGTCGATTTGTGGGATAGCTCGGGGGAGCCCAGGGGGTGGGCTGTCGTCCCCAAAGGCTGCTCCATCAAACTCAAATGGCATATCCTCCTCAGGGGGAGGGCTGCATCCTCCTCTGAAGCCTGCGTTTGCAGGTCTGAGGGCTCGGGGCTCCTCGGGAGGAGCCCTGAAGACCCCCCCACCTGGGCCTCCTGGAGCGAGGTTTGAGACCTGCAGGAGAGGTTGGTTGCAGCCTCCCTGGGCAAGCTGCTCAAACTCAAAGGGCATAGCTTCTTCGGGAGGAGGGCTGTAGCTTCCCAGGCTTGGCCTGGCCTCACCGAAGGCTCCGGGCTCCACGATCGGTGGGCTGAAGGCTTCAAGGCCTGCATGGGCCCCAGTGGTGTCTCCAGGGTGCTCCAGGGTAGGCCAGAAGCCTCCCAAGCTGGACTGCTCGACCTCGAAGGGCATGGCTTCTTCAGGAGGTGGGCTGTAGCCTCCATGGGCTCCGGCTTCCTTGATGGCCTGGCTGAGGCCCCGGAACTTGGGCCTGGAGACTTCTGGGGGTCCACAGGCCTCGCCTTCAATCTCGACGGGGACGGGCTCGCTGTGAGGCGGTGGGGTCTCCATCTCTTCGGCTGCGCCAGGCCCAGCACCGGGGGCAGCTGCCCCTGGGGCCTCCAAAGGTGGTTGCTCGGGCTGTTCCCCGAGTTCAAGGGGGATATTGCGTTGTCCTGACATATTATTGCCGTCGAGGCAGTTGCGCACGCCCATAACACGGTGGCGGCTTCTTAAAATAAACTTGGGGCCCCGTAAGACGGAGCACCCGACCGAACTAGGGTGAAAAAAATATTTTCAAAAAAAAAAAAAAAAAATCAAAGTACCAGCTGGAAAGTTCTCTAACCTCACTTTCTAACCCTAGTGAGGTCTAGGGGTTCAGGACCTCAAACCCCAGACCATGGCAGAAGCAAGTCTATTGTTGCTGGTTGAGTCTTGGCTCCTTTCTGGCCACTTTTTATCCCCTCAGGCTGCCCCTGGCCCCCCCTTTGGCCTGCCTCGTCCCCTCCTCTCTCTTTCTCTCAGCTCCAGGCCAGCCCCGCCTGCTTGGATCAGAGGAGCGCGCCGATTCGGTCCGAAAATCGCTCGTAGTGCTCTTTCTCTGCCACCAGGGGACGCCAGCCCCGGCCGAGGTAGCTCCGGGAGCCGGCTCCGGGAGCCCGGAGCCCCGGACTTTGGGTAAGGGGGCTGATGAGCGCAGGCCTCGCAGGGACGTTTTGGCTCCTTCCAGTCCTCTCCCTGACTGATTTGGAGTCTTTCTCCTCGCTTCTCCCCTGGCCAGAGAGAGAGCTCTACTGCGTTGCGGGACACGTGATGCAAGACGTGGGCCCCGGGCTGCTTGAGCGCAGGAGCTGAAACCCTCCCTCTCAGACCCAACAGACTCTCCTCGAGGGGAGGGGGGACTGCAGGAGTGTTTCATAACCCCAAATTACCCCTGAACCCCTGAGCCCCAGCCCCCAGCCCTGGGCAGCCTCGGATCCTAAGCTCCGAGTCTGGAGCGCAAGGCTTTGGGCGTGTGGGGAGGGGGTGCAGGCGCGCGCGGGGATGCGACAGGTGGTCGTGAGCCCACCGGCGGAGCAGGCAGGAGGCGAGGGGCAAGGGGTGCCGAGTGTGCGCACGCAATTTGTTTGTAAAATGTGTTGGGGTACTTCCCATCGCTTCTGCAGTTTTTGTTTGCCGGTTGCCGAGGCTGGCTCCTATAAAGCACCTCTATGTACCCCATCCTCACCACACTCTGGGGTCTCAGCAGTGGCCTGCGGTGGCGCAGGCAGGGTTCCTCCCCGTCTGTGGGGACTATGATAAATACAGGGGAATAAGAGGGTCTCGGGCATCTACCACCCAGACTCTCTAAGCGGTAGCTGCCGCGGCACGGAACGGGGGGGGGCATGGGACGCCCACAGGGACCCCACAGACTGTAGGCCCCAGAGTTCCGGGGGTCCTACTGTGCGGGGGGAAGGGCTAAATGGAATTTCAGTTGAAATTTATGGCCGGTTTAGGGTGGTCTCAGAGACTGAAAAACCCCTTGCGCACCGAATCCAAAAATACACACCGTGCCGCGCGGGCAGCTGCGGCCGCGATGCGCGGCTCCTCGCCTCGGGCACCGGCTGCGGGGTTGGTCAGGCTGCTTCTCTAGCCCCTCGCTAGCCCTCTTCCAGCCCCCTTCCAGTCCTTCTGCTCTCGCTGTGGGTCTCCCAGAGCAGCTGCTTTACTTTTCCAGTGTTTGAGCCCGCTGAGGAGGCACACAAGTCCGGCCACAAACCCGGCAGTCGCCCGGCTGCATTCCCGGCGCCGTGGCGCGTGGTGGGCTCCGAGCCGGCGGGGATCAATGCCCACACCACCTGGTGGGCTCGCGCGTGCATGCACCCTGATCTGGGTTTGGGGTCGGCGAAACCTGGCTTTGAGCCCCGGGAAAAATTTGCAGTTTGCGGTTCGCGTAAAACCCGGGACTCGGACATCGTATCTGTCTCGCCAGTGGGTGACAGGGACCTGTGAGCCACTTTTAGGTGGAAGGCAGCTGGGCAAGAGTCAGGTGGTCGCCTGACCTTAGGGCGGGGGGAGGGGCGGCGGGATGCGGCAAGCGGGGCGCATCGCCGGGACCGCATTGCCTGGATCGCTGTATCTGCCAGCCGCAGTCGAGCGAACCGCGTACGCACGCACGCTCCAACCTCGTAAAACCTAACGCAACCCTCTTCAAACGAGGGGGTCGCAGCCAGAGCGCCTCACTGCCCCCGCACGCGGCCGCGCTGCGAGGAGGAAAGCTGACCAAGTTGGACCCCAGGTAACGTGTGGAGCCTCCCCAAGGGCGTCTCCTCTCAGCTCTTCGGGTCTACACACTTCCAAGTGCCAACACTGAACTTTGGTTCAAACTTTGGACAACTATCCCCACGCGGAACGGCTCAACCTTTCGGGCATCCACTGAAAGGGCCAACTGGGTCGCAACAGTCAACTCGCTCCCCTCCGACCCCAGCGCTGGGTCGGCCATTGGGCTGGGGTCACGCCAATCAAGGCTGCCTGGCGAATGAGCGGGGGGCGTCGGACCGGAAACCGGATATGAGTGGGAGGTCCAATAGGGGGCGCCGCGTTGGAACGCCCTAAGAGGTTATGCGGCCGGGGTGGTTAGAAGCGGATTGGTGGGCGGGCGTATGGCGGCCAGGCCTGGACCGCCACGAGGCTGGGTGGCGCCGTGGGGTCGCTCGTCCTGGCGCCCCAAGTCACCAAGGCTGAAAGGGGAGGTGAGGGCTCTCAGGGATGAACCCTTGTTCTCGCTGATGGCGGTGGGCGAACCCACCTAACAGGGATCCGCCGCCGGGGCGAGGCGAGGAGCAGGCTTTCCAGGGCCTGGAGGTCGAGGGCCCAGACCCTGAGGAGAGGGGCTCACTGCCCCGCTGCAGAGGAGCGGCCCCAGATGGATAAGGAGTTGAGGTCGCAGGGGTGCTGAGCCCCGCCGACGTGGAAGGTTAGTAGACGTCGCGGTTTGGAGCCTCAGGGAGGCCGCGATGGGGGCCCCAGAGGGACGGTTTGCTCTCGCCAGGCCTCGCGCGCCGCCCACGTCAGCAAGGAATGGGCACAGGGTCTCCGTTCTACATCCTCATGAGCCGGTGGTAGCATCCTGGTTGTTTGCCAGGAGAGCACGGGCATTGGCGGGTTACAGATTGGGCAGACAGCAGGCCTCCCTCGCAGAGGCTAAGCAGCATAAAAACGAAAGAAAAGACCTGCAACTGGGGGGACCTTGTTGGAGAAAATGGAGTTTCAGGTGGGCCTCTATGGAGAGATAGATGTCTAGGCTGTGAACAGAAGGGGGGGGATGGGAGACGTTGGCCTACCACGAACAAAGATCCAACAGTGGGAAACGTGGCACATGGCTGGGTAGAGAAGAGGCCACCTTGCCGGCTCTGGGAGGAACAGTGGGAGAGAAGCAGGAAAAACTGGGTGGGGTTTCTCAGAGCAAGCAGTTTTGAGGCTCTTTTGGTAGGAAATGGAAGAGATACTGAATTTTTTTTTTTTTTTTTTTTGTCCTTCAAGTGAGGATTTGAGTCTAGTTTTAGGACAGGTTTGAGGCAGTGTGGAGGATGGTCCTGTTGAAGAGAACAAAGGAGGCTGTGTCTGGTCATGACCTTTAAGGGAGAGAGAATCATGCACAGGGAAGGAAGCAGGAGGGCTGGAGGGAGGGACTCAAGAGGGATCCCAGAGGACCCTCTAGCGACTTCTGTGTGGCGCACAAAGGGTGGCGGAGTCAAGTCTGGCGCCTGGATGATGGGACACCTGAGGGATAGGGACGTTGTGGAGGATCTGGAGAGAAGCTGGCATGGTGGTGGAGCCAGTCTGGTTTGAGACATGGCAGAGGGGAAGGAAGGATGTATGTACAGTCGGGGTGGAGATTTTCTTCAGCTTATTATTTAGGAGGAGGGGACCGAAGTTTAGAAGGAAGGTAAAGACCCCGAATTCAAAGGGACAGTTATCCTTCTTAGGATATGAAATCACTAGATCAGATAAAACCTTCCAGGGGAGAAATATGTTTGGTGATAGAAGCTCAAACAGCTGGAGCACTAGAGAAGAAAAGGGGGAACATTACAGGAGAGAGCAGTGGGCCTAGGACAGGATGGGTGGGAGTACGCCAGAGGGAACAATTTAAGAACTGGTCAACAGATCTCATCTCGATGGTGGTTTCTTAGCCTCTGCACTGGTGACAGCTGGGGCCAGGTAATTCTTTGCTGTGGTGACTGTCCTGGGCACTGAAGGACGCCTAGCAGCATCCCTAGCCTCTACCCACTAGATGCCAGTAGCATCCCCTTAGTTGTAGCAACCAAAAATGGCTCTAAATTTTGTCAAACGTCCCCTGAGAGGCAAAATCGCCCCCAGTTGAAACTGCCCCACTGCTGTGGGCTGCGAAAGGACCCTTAGACTTGAGTAGGAACTGCCTTTAACAGTTAAAGATAAGTTGGACCAAGGAGAAAAAATTCCAGCATTTAACTCCAGTGTTCCCCTTTTTGTCCACTCTTATTTTTCTCTAGTGACTGGCTACCAAAATCTGAAAAGCCCCCATCACTTGGATGAGCGGGGATCAGAGGAAACTCCACCACATATCAGCAGTGGGACCTGAGAGGCTGCAGCAATGTGGCCGATGTTTGAAAGGCAGCTGGGTAGCCTGGCCACAGGGACCCGAAGAACGGGTATGGTAAGAGCTGGGGGTGATCAGCTGGTGGGCTGACTGGGGGCCACCCTGATTGGTGGGACTGTCTGGCGAGCCCATTCAGGGCTGGCGATCTCGTTGGCTAAGACAGAAATGTGGCCTTGACCTGGATGGAGATGGCCAGAGGGCGCCGTTTTTAGGATCTGCCATTGTAATTTTATAATCGCAAAGTATCTGGAGCACAGATTTCCACTCCTGGATGGATTTCTATCGGGGAAGAGGTAAATCTTTTCTAGGGATGAGCAGGAAGGGGGAAGAAAGTTAGTTAATGGGTTCACGCAGCCCAGGAAGAGGAAGGCAAGGTAGGCTAGTCAGGGTGCCTGAAGGAAGGCTGAGCTGGGGCGAAGCTGCGGGCCAGGGTCTGGACCCTACCTGACAGGGAGTGTGCGAGGGGCCGCAGTGAGATGAGGTGTCCGTGAGAGGAGGAGAGGATTGGCTCTCAGTATCCAGGTGAAGGGTTCTTGAAAATTATATATTCTCGGCTACTTGAAAAGGATAGCTTTTCTCCACTTGATGCATTAAGAGAGGATGGGGAAAATTACTCCTGTTTCAGTTAAATGCTGCACTTCTAAGGAAAGTCAGTCTGTTCAGACCAGACGGCCCAGGCTGGGCCACAGGGAGCAATCGGCTGGCTTTTTGTCAAGAGGTAACCCCAAAGGGAAAGACGGTATTTCTTCACTGTTGACTCTGAACGGCACCAGTGCCACCTGCAGGGATGTGGCCCCCTTCCTTGGTGGCTCCACATGACTCCCTGGGCCTCCCTAACTCCATCTTGCGCTATATCGACGCCTCCATGGCAGCACACGTCATAATCAGTGACCGATCGTCAGGGTACTTATGTTTGGGCACCCTTACTCATTGCCCAAGGCACAAGGCCCATCCAGATTTTAAGTAGCTGCCTGTCAGCTTTCTTTTTTAGTTCATCCCTGTATTCAAGAAAGAGAAAGCAAAGTGGAAGAGGGTCCCTTGAGAGGGAGGCGGGGTAGGCAAGAGAGAAGAGAGCAGAAACCAGGAAGACATCTTTGGCCGTGGCATTTCCTCCTAGCAGGGGGCTGGGTGGGGGGCAGTTTGCAGAAGAGCCTTCTCTGCAGCCCCTTCGAGTCATTAGCTGTCAGTGGGTTACTTTCAAATGAGAAGGAGAATCTTTCCACCAGTTGTGAGGAAAAGGCAAAAGCAGAAAGGGGAGGGCAAAGGGAAGAGAATTCAGGCAGCGGTGATGTTTCTCAGCCTCCCGGTGACAACTGTTTTCTGCGTGCTGCCTGAGTAGCAAGAGGACTTTGAAGCTGTTCAGTTCATTACTGTTCAGTTAGGACTCGCTGCGCCCGCCGCTCTGCCGTTCAGCGTCTCCTCCGCCAGCCGTGGCTGGTGGAGGCGGCAGCAGCCTACTGCTGTCTGCAGAAGGGCCTGCGTGACCGGGCTCATTCAGGCAAATGCTAAGTGCAAGGAAAATGCCTCAAATGGGTGAGGGTTAGGAGCAGATGCAGGGCTGGTGGTACAAGACAGTGGCGGCCAGATGCAGGAGAAGACTTGACCTGCTCGGAGTAAAAAGCCCCAGGCTGGAGCCCCAGGGGCCAAGGGTTCCCACTAGGAATTCAGACCCGTTCGTTCAGCTCACCAGCTGTACTCAGCAGCCCTCATCTTGGACCGGCCACCCAGGTCTGCAGCCAGACCGGCAGGCATCTGACCCCCTGCGCTTGGAGGGTGGGTCCAGACATTCTCCAGTCACCTGGACGAAGCTGTGGACTCCAGGCTGGCTGGTGATAGCAGAGTATGTCTGGGGGAGAAGTGGTGGTTCCACTGCCACCCCGGGAAGGGGACTGAGAGAGAGGGGGCAAAAGTGGGGGGCTGGGATGGCGGGAGGGAATCCCGGAAGAGAAATTTGGCTTTAGTGGAAGCTCTGTTTGAAATTTTGGTAATTCATGGTGGAAATTCCAGGCACCCCGGGTGATTCTTGGCAACGTGATTTGAATTTAAGGGGAATGGTATATTTCACCTTTGGGCAGGAATGGTATATTTAACCTTCTCGCACAACCTCCATTACCCAGAGCGAAGTTTCCTAATGAAATCTAACTGAGACGGTAACATAAGCCAGGGCACTCAGAAGCTGGCTCCTGCGCTGGGGAGGAGAAACTTGTCTTTTTCAGCGGGGGCGGGGTGGGGGGGGTCTTTGGCCCTGCACCCCTCACACCCCTCAAGTTTGAGATTCGGGCACTCTCCCTGAACCAGAATCCAAGCCTGAGGATTTGAGCCTTTTAAAGCAAGATTTCCTAGGCTGTGTATCCTTCCATTTAGTTGAAGCAGCTGAGGTATATGTGTGACAACTCTACCGCACCTATGAAATTGACATCTCTGGGCCAGGCCTGTAAGAGACTCCCAGAGGGACAGTGATGTTAGCGGTGACTAGTCTGAGACCCCCGTTGGCGGCCACCCCTGTCACCCTTGGCTGCGAAGAGTGCTCTTCCTGATGCTACGCTGACGCTGCCCCTGCTGCCACCACGTATTTGAAGACTGCCACGGCGTCTCCCCTAAACCTCTTTCTCCCCCGGTCTCTTGCTTCAACCTGGTCTTTCTAGCCCTAACAGTTACAGGCTTTGTGCTCCCCATCTCCAAACCTCATCTTTTCCTTGTCAGGTGTCTTGTCTCCCTCTTTCCTTTTTCCTGTGATCCCCCCAAACTTCCTTTTCCTTTTGTCATCCTCACATCTACCCCCCATTACAGCCACCACCTGGCCCCTCTGTCCATGAAGCCTCCTCTAGCTATAGCCTTTCTGATAGCTGTGCCCCCCAGCTAACTGGCCACGTGCTCAGCCTAAAATAAGCCCATAGAATAAAAACAGGCCGTGTCCACACTGAAGCTGGGGGAGGCTGCCTTCCCCGTTCTACCCTGGAATAGGGAGTTGGGGGGCGGGTTCCGTGGCGCCAGCTCCTCTCAGGTGTCCCGCCTCAACTGGCTGAGTGCTGTCAGCAGGTGACGGCGGCCCTGCACTGCAGACTCTTGGCCTTGGGAGAACTAAGTCACTAGGCTGTTTACTCTGGCTTCTCTGCCATGTGAATTAACTAGACACTAGCACCAGTATCGGTACTAGGGGGCTTGGGGAAAAAACATGAGATGTAAAAAAGAGAAAACAAACATCAGTAAAATTCACCTTATATATAGCCTTTTAATGTGTAGCCCCCCCAAAAATTTAGAATACAAAACAAAAACGGGATGTTAAATCACTTAATTTGACATAAACCAGTTCTTTTAAACATTTGCTTTCTGTATCTCCTGCATTTGCGCCAGAGGCAAGATTGGTTTGGGGGGGGGGGTGCAAGAAGAACCTTAGCTATTACCAGATCCCGCAGCACAGAAACATATACAGAAACATATATCTCTGTATCTGTGGTATTCGCATTTCATGGGCGAGGACTAATTGAGAAAAAGATGTCTGAAGAAGCTCCTGGGAGGGAGTGATAGAGAAAAAAAATACAAAGGTTGAGAAAACTGGTTTATCCTAACTAGCTGCAGCCTCTGGGCCATTTTTTCAGGTCTCACCTAATCAGGGCACTTGAAAGTGTTACCAGCACTTGTGGTCAGTTAAGCAGCGGGGCTGTTAAGGTTGCTGCCTCCCAGAGCGGCCAGCATCTCCAGGCTGCAGTGCTCAGGGCCAGGCTGGCTCCAGTGCTCCCTGCCCCGACCCTGAGATCAGGGAGAGCAGGTGGGAAAATGAGCACACCTAAGACAAACACTAAGTATCTGCTCTTGAGGGGGCCATTTTTCCCCCCTGGTTAGTAATAGGACACGGTGGAATTCTGAATTCTCTAACCTGCCTGCTTGCTTATTTACTTACTTATTTATCATTTATTTCTAACTGGCCTCGAAACCATTTTTGCCCCCAATTCAAAACCAGATTTGGGAAAATCAAATTAGATCAACACAAAACGGATTTCTTCACAGCTGGTGCTTTTATTCTATCAACCTTTAACGTTGGGGGGGGGCTCCTTTAGCATTAAAATCATTGGTATGCGTCAAATTGGGCAACTCCGGGTTTCTTAATCAGCCTCCAGGTGTTGGGAGCAGAAAGGGATGCCAGGACCATCTCCTCAGCTACTTCACTTTCCACGTGAAGAAACTGAGGCAGAGGCCACTGGGTCTGACCCGAGGCTGCTGGGCAGGGCCAGGGTGAGAGGGGCCTGAGGTCTTAGACCCTGCTTCCCAGCTGCGGAGCATCAGGATTTAGAAAATAGCGTCATGAATGTCAAACCCGCCCGCAGAGCAGGACGAGGAATTGCATCCCTCGTTCTGGGACATGGGGATTACAGATGTAACATGAGAATCTCATTCCCCCTTTGCTGGACAATTTTTAAGAGAAGGGCAGCACTTGAGCTGGCATATGACATCACTCTGGAAGCTTAATTTGATTCTAGTGATTTGCTGTTATAGGTCACCTTTCTGTTAAAGAGACATACTTTCCCAAACACCAAGGTTTCTGCTCAGTTTCCTCTCGATAGCCTCCCTTTACATGAAGAGCAGTAATAATACAGACAAGTAAAATCCATGCAGGTTATTTAAAACAAACAAAAAAACAAACCTCCTTCTTACCAACACTGAAGTTTCAGCTTTCTTTCTCATTAAACCCTCTATCACAGCTGCTAAAAATGAGGGCTGAAGGGTAAAGGGCTGATAGCAATTCCAGGGGGAAAAAGTTTCTAGTGCGTTAAAGAAACATCATCTTAAAACAATCCCAAACTTTAAAATTCCCAATTCCTGAATTCTGATAAACAGATTAAAAGTCTTGTTTGCCAAACCTCAGAAGTAAACCTACACCAGATTGTTGACACCACACAGTATTTGAACACTGCTGCATGACTTTCCAACTCAAAAATTCAGTTAAAAGAGCACCTTTGTCCAAGAAAAAGCACATTTCTATTAAGCAAATGACTGATGTCGCAAAATTAAAAATCCTGAATATCAGAGTATACAATTTAAGTAGCTTTATTTAACTAGCTTTACCCTCCTTCCCCTCCTCTTCCTCTTTCTCTCCAATCGAAACCTTATAACTGGCTGGTAATT
This sequence comes from Physeter macrocephalus, assembly GCF_002837175.3. Classification (NCBI taxonomy): domain Eukaryota; kingdom Metazoa; phylum Chordata; class Mammalia; order Artiodactyla; family Physeteridae; genus Physeter; species Physeter macrocephalus. The sequence goes on from NW_021146841.1 coordinate 17,955, forward strand.
CACCCCTGTGGTCAACTCTTAAGGTCTGCTTTTTTTGAGACAATTTCCTAAGTTGCAAGGGCAAGTAAGCCCATTCAAATGCTAACACCCCAGTTGAGCAGGGCGAGACAAAGGGCTAGTTGGGAGACTAGTGAGTTGGGAATGCTTGGAAAACTTGCCAGAAATGCCTCTAGAAAAGAGAGGCAGCTAAACACCAGTGCCTTAGGTAGAAAGAGTTTTTTTGAAGCGTCTCTGTAGCAAAACCCCCTCTCCAATGGGGTGAGTCCTGGTCATAGGGGTTTGGTACCTCCTCAGTTGTTTTGGATGTGCCTAATGACCCTTCCACCCTGGAATCAGGATGGAAGGAGAGGGGGTGGGGGAGGGGAACTGAGTTGGGGAGGGCTGTGGGGTGGGTAACAGGTTTTCACAATCAGGTAGTTTATGGAGGAGCATCTGAAAGATGGCAAGCTGTGTGTTCCTAGATGCCCCCCCCCCCCGCCGCCCCGCAACAACTAACCTGGTATATTGGTTACAGTTAAGAAAGACAGCCTCTCCATATGCAGGCTTCAGGTTAAAAAAGAGCCCAAGACTGGGGTGACAGGTGTGGGCTAGGCACTGACGACTTTTTAAAAAAAACTTGTATATTCATACTGCAACAAGGCGATATGCTAATTTCTCTAATGAAAAACCCAGCTCTGCGGGATTTTTCGGGTCCCCCCAAACTCCCCAGCCTGTGAGGGCAGCCCTCACACTGAAAAGCACACCAAAAAAGCCAACCGCACCCTGGCTGATTTTGCCTATTCACCAGAGACGTTTTACTGGGTGAACTCAGGCTGCTGAGACGTTAACAGAGAAAAAACAGAACACTTAATGCCACGGAAAGGAACACAGAACCGCTGTTTTTACACTAAGTGGAAATGTCAGCTTTGGGGAGCCCCATTTCACTTACGCAGTTTCACGCTTTCAAGCCAAAGCCAGGGCACACCGGACCCTTCTACAAGTCCTCGGCAGCCTCCAGACTTCTGGACATTTCCCCGCTGCCCAGGGAAGCCCCCTTCCCGGTATTTACTAGTGAAGACCAAAACAGCATCCAACAGCCTTAGTCAGCGTCGCAGCCCAGCATAACTAAGTTCTGGGGCTCCACGACGCCTTTCCCAGGGAAGAGACCTGGAAGGAAGACCCTTTAACGTGTGTTCCTTCTGGCCGCAACCTTATCTTAGGAGTCTAAGAACCCAACTCGTCTTTTCAAGTCTCAAAACGTTTCACTTTCCCCCCCAAATCATTCTCATCAGAATAGCTCAAACCAACGCCAAACGAGACGCGCGCGCGCACCAAGATAAGGCCAATTTCCAAATCGGGTGAGGTTTTGTAAATACAGTTCACTAACCAGTCTTTTCCCCCAGGATTGGTGAGAAAGGCACACTTTCCGCACCGAAGATGCGATTGCGGCCGTTCTTGTGCTCCAACACCAGGGCAGCTTCGCCTCCAGGTTACAGATTCCAAACTTAGCTCCACCCGAGCTGAAAATGGCCGGTGCGAGCAGCCTCCCCTCTCCTCCCCTCCCCTCCTCGAGGCTGCCGTAGCCGCCGGCCCCTGCCCCCTCTCGACCGATCGCCCAAGGACTTGAGTCGGATCCAACACCTTTCCCTAGCTCGGCGCGTGTCGCGCTCTTTGGGGACGCGTTGTAGGGTTCCCTGGTGATAGGCGCGTCTCCCTCTCCAGCTTGTTCCTTGTTCCGCTTTACCTTTCCGCTCGTGACCACCTCGCTGACCTCTTAGCCCCTCTCTTACATCCCCAGGCCCTTGCGCAAACAGCCCGGGACCTCTCCAGCCAAGCTGCACCCAGCCCCGCCACCAGACTGCGCCAGAAGGCTGGCGATGCCCCGACGTGACCAAGCCCACGCCACCAACCCTGGTAGCCCGTTGGGCACCTCCCAAGACTCCCGTACCTCCTCTGCCTGCCCTCCAAGCACCGGTGACTCGTGGGGGACCGCCGGCCGGCTCTTAGAGGTCGGCTCTGGGGCGTGCGGTCAGGTGCGCACGTTCTTTGCTGCGGTCTCCGGCCCCGCGATCGCCCGGAGACGGGCGGTGGTGGCCAGGAGAGGCGCGCAGCCGCGGGGGGCACTGGTGCCGAGGTCCGGCGGCTCCAAATTGACAGCGACGGGACCTGGGCTCTAGACTCCGAGCGTCTTAAACGGCGCGCGTGCGCGCGACTTTCCCCGGGAGCCGGCCGTCTCCGGAGTGTCGCCCAATCCCAGCCCGGTTGGTATTCGCACATTGCAACAGTGTCGCTACAGCCGGGCGGCTCTGCTTTCTGAAAGTTGGCGCGAGCACCTCCGCACCACGTTTCTGGCACCCGCCAAAGCCAACTGGTGTGAGACTACTTACTCTAGGAGGGAAAAAAGCACGTAAAACAAGTGACTTACCCGTGCCTTCTGGGTGTGCAGCTCGAAACCTGGGGCGCTTCCGGAGTTCAGTCGTGCATCCTGGACACCAGCCTGAAGACCTCAGGCTGTCTCCAGAGGGGCGCGAGGAGCGCCCCGCCGCCCCTCCGTCCAACAAGCCTTTGGCCACCCGGGCGCCCGCCAGCGCCCTGCGGGAGATTCGCAGAGCTCTTCCCAGCTCGCCCTGCGCAGCTGAGCCCGCTCTCTTCCCGCCTTCCTTCTAACCTGCCTGTGCTTCTCCCTCCCTTCCTCCCGCCGCTCCTGCACCGACCCCAGACTCCCCAGTTTAGCGGTGGGCCACCAACCTGGGTCAAAGAAAACAAGGAGAATCCGGGGCGCGTCCTCCATTAGTGACGCCGGATGGGGATGGGTCCCCTTTTGGAAGGAGACTCCGGAGATGGGTCGCGGCGGGTGGGCTTCCTCGGCTTGCAGCGCCGCCGCCGCTGCTTCTCCTCCTTTGGCTGCTCAGACTCTTCGGGGTCCCTCGGATCCTTGTCCTCGGGCTCCTCCCGTTGTCTGGGGCTCTCGGACTCCCGAGTGCTGGGCTGCGCGCGACGTGGGGAGGCGTCGGGGCTCTGCAACCTCAGGGCGTTGAGACGCTCAGTGAGAGACTGGTCGAAGGTGCGGCGCTTGGGCACCACGGGGCCGCGCTCGTCCTCGGGCTCGGTCTCGGGCTCAGTGGCGGGGGCGGTCTCGGGCTCGGTCTCGAAGTCGGTCTCCGACTCGATTTCAGACTCGGTCTCGGTCTCGGATTCGTAGTCGAACTCTTCCTCGTACTCCAGGCACTCGGGGAGGGAGAGCTCGAGGTTTGGCTCCTCGTGCTCGTGGTCGGATTCGGGGGGCTCGGGGAATACCTGGGCGGCGGAGCGGTGGTGGGCGTTAAGGAAGCTCCGGCGCTGGGCAGCGGCGCGCTGCTGGGCGCGGGTGCTGGAGGTGGCAAGGGCGCGAAGGAGCGCGATGGAGCAGGAGAGCCAGAGGAGTGCGGTGGCTGCCCGGCGGCCTAGGGGTGGGCACAGATCGTTGTAACTGTGGCGAGCTCGGCGCCCTTGCTGAGCTCGGGATCTGCGATCCATCCTCACGCGCACTCGGCGAATCCGACCCACCCTCTGGCTCTGCAGAGAGCAGCTCCGAAGAGCATCGGCTGCTAGAGCCGAAAAAGGTGCTCCTCGCGAGGTTAAGAAGCTGGGTCCGGAGGTCCCAGCCCCACCTCGGCGCGAGGAGAAAAAGGGAAGCACCTACCTTCTTGACCACTCAACTTTCTAAAGCTCCGCGCCTCTATTTGCCTCTCTGGGCAAAAAGGAGGGATGGGAAAAGGGGAGAAAAAGCCTATCTCCTCCCCAGGCTCCTCTCTCTAAGTCTTAGACCGCAGCCTAAGACTCGGGAGAGGTGCCTCCACTGGTCCTCTCGCCTGGGAGAGGAAAGAGGAGACTGAGGCGAAGACAAACGGGGCGGAGAGGTTCTGCAAAGTTGCGCGCCCGGACTTCTGCCGGGCATGTGCAGTAGGGAGGCGGGGGCGGCTCCGCGCGAGTTGCGCAGTGGCGCCGAGCCCAAGGCGTAGACCCTAACGGGCCGGCAGGTGGCAGGAGGGAACCTTGTTTGAAAGGATTTGGGCGATGGGAGCGGCTGGGGGCCTGGTGGGTGCCAAGGAGCGAGCGAGCAAGCTAGCTAGCTACAGGTTAGAGTGCTTGCGCAGCTAGGCGTGGGTTCTCCATGGGGTCCGTACCGCTCCCCAGCTTCTCCAGGGTTATCGATAAGTTGAACGAAGCCCGAAGCAGCTGAAAACCAGACCGCAAAATTGCGGATATTCCGGAGGAATGAGCATCTGTACGTCAGTATTAACGGTGCGGTTCCGGGCATTTTCCAGGGGTTCAGTAGTCTGAGCATGGTAACCTCAGGCAATCGTTAATCATGAGATCACCTTTGGCAGACCTGGTACAGTGACCGTAATCTGAGCAGCTTCCAATACCCCCAACCACCAATGCGGTCTCAAGAGACTAATTAGTTACCTAATGGGTAGATGAGCATCTTCCCTAAGAAGGACCCCCACAGGCAGACGGAGTGATGGTTTACACGTCCCCAAGCCCGTTGGTGGACCACCCTGAGCTCTAGCTGAGAACATGTGCCGAAAGTCTAATTAGCTGGAACCACTAGTTAATATCTGTGCTGATATTCAGTAGGTGCAGCCAATTCTCTGCCCCTGGGGGGCGCTGCAGGGCGATCAGCTATCAAGGAAACCGCTGGGTACCACTCAAAGCTCTTTTCATAAATAGGTTTTCAACAAAGTGAGTTCATTCAACAAGTGAGTTCATTCGACAGGTATTGAGTGCCTAGCGCATGCCAAGCTCTGTTCTAGGTGCTGAAGATAGAGTAGGAAGAAGAAAAGGAAAGCGAAGAAAATCTTACATTAAGGAAAGGGTACTTAGGATTAATCTGCTGTTACTCAGCGCATAAAACCACTCAGGACTCCCTCCCTACCCACCAACATTGTTTAACCCGGCGTGCATTCTAGTGAGAAAATTATTGGATCAACCAGAACATTAGGGCTAAGGGACAGCTAGACACCCTAGGTCATGTCATTGAACCCTGAAGGAAATGAGTCCATCTCTTTCCCAGCCCTGGAAAATCAAATGAGCTCCATGTCCTCCTGGAGCGGTCGTTGCTCAGGCAGGTGGTACTTCGGAAGCTCTGGGGTTCCAGCTGTAACCTGACTGCTGCTTCTGGGTCGAGCGTGCCTCCCCATTAAAATACGGAGCATTACTTTTGCCCTTGTGACAGGTCCACCGGTGGTATAACTCAGAGCAAAACCATCTTCCTAGAATCTGTGGAAGCAACAACAAGGCTTTACAGGTGGGACAGGTGGTTTTTCTTGTCTTTGAATCAACATGGGGGAAACCTGAAGAGTCCATGAGGTAATTCTGCCTTCCCCTCTGTGGTGGTCCACCAGGTGCCCCCTCCTGGCACTGCTTCCTGGTGCCCGAAGTGTGCTGCACCCACAGCCGTTCCTCAGTGTGGCGTGACTCACCCCGATCCCTTGCGTACCGTGCCTGCCTTAGAGCTGCTGAGCCCAGAGTTAAGACCTTAGTGAGATCCTAGCGGCCGTTTTGCCATGGGGAGGTTTTGTTTCTGCATCTTCGCTGGGGATGGTCCCGAATGCTCCTGCCCTGTCTTCTTGGCTGTGTCTGTCTTGCGTCTTGTTTTCTTCGAGTTAGTTTGTAGCATTACAATACTGATTGGTCTAATAAAGTGGGGTTGATTGCACACCTCGTAAAAGGACGGATGTCTGCATTCTCGTTGTGCTCTCCTCCTTACCACTTTGCAGAGCGACTGAAAGGGTTTTATTGTCACAGGTGTCTGGATGGCTCCAGTCATCATTTGGCTGGTATTAGGGGACACGGGACAGGGCCCTTTGGAGCTGCAGGTCTCAAATCCTGCTCTCTCAGCCCCAACCCGAGACATTTCCAAAGGTTCTGCTCACACTGACACACCCGCTTGCTTTCTTCAATCAGCGCCGCCCCCCGGACAGTGAGTGGAACACAAAGACATCATTCGAGTGGTTCTCAGGCACGTTGGGAAAAACTCAGGAATATGTGGGTGCTGCTGAGTGCCCTTTCAAATGGAGGCAGATGCCAGCTGTCGGCAACGAGCTGGGTTATGATTCTTCAGCGTACATGAGAAAGTACTTGGTTTTGCAGAAGGAGTGCTTTCTGCCTATAATGGAGCTGGCAGCCCGGAGCCGATCCACTAATGTAGATACACCGAGATCGCCTGCATTATTAAGAAACGTGCATTACATAATACGTATTTTTGGACTAGATTCTGCGTTACGAATGCGCTTTCTTTGCAAGATGCGTTTTAGTCAGCAAATGAACGTTTAACAAAGCACTGCATTTAGAGCCCCAGTCATGTATAGTTACAGATACATTTCTGGCGTGCATTCGACATGGGCTCTGGGAGCAGGAGGACCTCGCTGAAATACCGTTCCATCTCGCATTTAGTGCCGAGGCTGAGCAAATGGCCCTGTGCAGAAAGCGCTCTTTAAAATGCATTACGTGCGTGACTTTCAAAGTGCTTGCTGCAGAGTGAATTTCTGAAAGGAGCAAGTGGGTGATGAGCGGCCTCGGCTTGTTACCAGGTTGTTACCAGGCGAAGGAACGAGGGGCTCTGTCTGTCTGCGGTAAATGAAATGTGGACATATATCACCGGCGGGGCTCTGCCAGAGGGAGGCTCCTGAGCCTGTTGGACGGGAAGGCGCAGCTCCCAGTTCATCACGATCGGGTTCTTATTTGGGTGAATCGCGACGAATGTTGTCTTCAGCCCCTTTAAGGGTTGTCCTGTGGAAAAGGCATTAAGGTGTATTTATGGGGCTCGGGAGGGCAAAATTAGAACCTACGGGAGGCCGCTTCAACAGGCAGATTTTAGCTCAGCCCAAGGAAGGATTCTCCAACAATTAGGGCTCTGAAATGGAACGGCTGTCAGGAGATGGTTGGCTCTTTGTCAGAAGCGGCGTTAAATCAAAGGACAGATGACCACATATTAGAGATGTTTTCCCTGGGACTCCTGAGCCAGGTGGAATTAGAACTCCACGCTCACCAAGTTCTTTTCAAGTCCGACTCTGGTTCCATGA
>NW_021146842.1:0-25000 GCF_002837175.3 Physeter macrocephalus
AAATCCACAGAAGACGCTGACTGCTGAGAGCAAGAATCACATCTGCCACATTTTGTAAAAAAAAAAAAAAGAAAAAACTGGATGGTCAGCAGGATTTGAACAGTAATGGTATTGAATGTAGCCATTGATTATCAATAGCTGCTAACATCACTGCAAGGGAGAGAGACGCGAATGTCCTTCTGAATGGAAGAACACTGAAGTCATCCTGTCCCCACCTCATGCCTGAATGTGTACAAGCCTCTAGATGTGACCACTAATCTGCAGGAAACATGAAAGACAGAGACACCCAGTCAATAACACTGTAGGGGATGCAATAAGCAAAATCCAGACGACACCAGAAGCAACCTGGATTTTTCAACAAATAAATTACAAGGAAAAGAAAAAAGTAGAAGGGGAAATCTATTGATTAAAAGAGAACTAAAGAGATACAGCAGCCAGCTGCAAAGTGGGGCTCTTATTTGGATCAGTTTCAAACAAACTAAAAAGAAAAAAAAAAAAAGCCATTTATGCCCCAATTGGAAATTAAAACCAATATTTGATGATAGTATGGAATTACTGTTCACTTTTTACATGTGCTAAAGGTAGTATGATTGTGTTTTCGGTAAATTCTTACCTTTTAGAAATGCACACTGAAATGTTTACGGATGAAATGATATGATGTCTGAGATTTGCTTCGGAATAATACGGAAGAGGGAGAGGGTGGGCTAGGAGTTGATCATTGTGGAGGCTGGCTCATGGCTGGTACAGGGCCTCATTATGCTATTCTGTCTCCTTTGTATATGTCTGAAATTTTTGCGTAATAAAAACTTGAAAATGATTAATGAAATACACCAGTGTTGGCTTTGATTATTAAGGCATTTCTGGGCATCTGGACTTTTCCAGTTGGATACACAATAACTACTAAATCAATATCCATCAGGTGTTAAATATTATATCTCTTCTACTATAAACAAACATTTAAACATCTTCATGATTTTATTCTAGGTTTGGCAGAACTTGGGGATAATTAATGTAGGGAAACAAAGGATCAGTGGACGTCTTAAAGCTCCGGGGAAAACCTCTGCTGTGAAATCCAGACAAATATACAAGGAACCAAGAGAAAGGCTGAGCTTAAAACTTTTCACATTATGAGAACCAACTGCCGACAGGACGAACTTTATTCTGCACATAACTGGTGCCATTTGAGACCAAAGCCTCATTTTCTCCACATCCGTTAGGTAGTGAAGGGTGGTAACCCCGAGAATGAACAAAAATCTGGACTCTAATAAGGATGGCTTCTAGCTCAAGGTTAAACAAATACGGCTCCAGGGGTGGGGGCGGGGATTCCCACTCACGTGTCCACATGTGCAGGACAGCCCTCTTCCGTCTAAAAGCTCTAGATCACTTTCTGCCCTCACACACCTACGTTCCTGGAAATGTAAAAACCTCTCCATAGCTAGCCTGGGGATTTAGCTGGGGAGAAGTCGAATTAAGTTTCTTTAGCAATCTTGCTCTCGGTGACAAGCACACTTGATTTAAATACCTCTAAAGAGAGGTTTTCCATATGGACTTGGCCTTATAAGCAGCAGACACTGATAAAAGTTACTGTTAGGAACAAAACGTGGGAACAGTTTGCCATCCTTCATTGGGCCCATTGGCCATCGGCAACAAAGGGCACTTGGGTTGGAGCTGTCCCTGGGGGCGCTCTGGAAGTTTGTGTCTGCGTGTCGCAGGGGCCAGGAGCCTGTGGGTTTGATAGGATGGGATGATGGATTGTAAACCAAATGGGCTTGGACAAACACACAACCGTGCAAACTCGACAGCAAAACAATTAGAAGTTCTTCTCTACTGTTGAAATTGCATGTGACATTTTTTCTTTCTGTATAATCAGAACAAACTTTTCATATGTGCTAGTCACAAAACACACAAAAATGTCAATAACGAGGTTCTCTTTGCAGGAGACACAGCGGGAGCTCAGTGAAATGTTTACCCGTCCGTTCCGTTCTTGATCCCTTCTTAGTTGCTTTGTGCCATCCGGTGCTCAAGAGCAAAACTGGGTCTCCGAAGAGATCTTGTCGAAAGAAGGTGGCCCTGCCAGCTCTCAAGGAAGCCTGCCTGTGTGTGACAGTCCTGCCCTAGCGTGACACCTTGGAAGTGAGCAAGAGATGAAAAGTACAAGCACGCAGCTGGCAAGGAATGCATCACACTGCTTCCGGGACTTGCTGAAAAGGACTGAACACTCACCTGGAGGTTTTACAATTTGATGGAAACCTCATCCAAAGTGGTACCCAAAGCGAGAAATTTTTTCTCAAAGATTCACAAGACTCTACAAGTCTTAGTGGCACCATGACTGTAAAAGTCTTGGATGGTCTCCATTTCAAAGAGAATTTTGATTTTTAAAAATCCTCTCAGGTGTGATGAAACAAACCCAGGGCCCTGGGTGGCTCCTTGAAGCCCCTCCCAAGCCTCCCCGGCTGCTGAGCCAGACTCACCCGTCGGAGCCCGGCCTGGAAGGGGTGCTGTCTGATGACAGGGACGAGACAGAGGCCACAGACAGAGGCCGGGAAGAGGAAGGCATTGTGAAGGACCGGACCATGGACCGGGGACGGCTGCCTCTTCTGTCGTCCAGACTTGAGGGCTGGGTTGGGCAGAGGGGAGAGAAACAGAGAGAGAGAGACTTGTTTGATGCTGTGGCAAAAGGCGCCCAGCCTGGCACGGGCAGACACCTCGGACCAGGTGGTCTTAGCAGCCCGGAATCTAGATCACAATTGTCCACACTTTCAGGAACAGTGCATGTGCTTGTTCAAAGTTGAAGACAAAAACGATGATTATTTGGAGGCTTTTTGAAATCTGATTTGATATTGTGAAAAATACCAGGAAGAACTCTGTTTTTTTTTTTTTTTAATTTAAAAAGCAGTTTTCTCTACCAAGACCACAAGGCATCAACTTGTTCCAGAGTCATAGTACAATGTACTGATCAGAAAATTTAACTTGTAGAAAAATATCTAGAATGTGAAAGAATTTTACAAGATCTTTAGATGAACTTTGTATCTCTGCATGGTGACAAACCAAGAAGATCACTAAAATATATGGAGGCATAATGACTGAACTTCTCTAGACTAAAATAAGATGCACCTGCTGCTTAATTAAAGGTGGATTTCCTCCCCTGCCGGTGACTGGTACAATGGATTAGATGGATCCATGGCTGGAGTTGCTAAAACTCCTCCTTCTCACCAGAAAGTGGACCAGTGATGCATTCTAGAGAAGAACGGTCTCTGGATAGAGTTTTCCATCGTCTCTTTGTCATGTCATACTATTGTATATTAACAAAATAAGTGTCACTGAAATAGAGCACATGTCAACACCTAATTAGCTACAAAATGCTAGTGCTAATCTGCACCCTGAGCCAGATGTTGGCACATCTGAGATGGCAGCTGCAGCAGAAGCTCCTTTCTTTAACCTGAGGATGTGGAAACCAAATTCCTGTAGGGCATTTCCCCTCTGTGTGGCTTCAACCTCCCTAAAGCCCATCCCCACTCCACCAAAGCTGGTGTTTCATTCAGCCCATCACCTATAGAAGACCTGCCCGGGACCACGGATGATTACAGACTGTACAACACCACTGAAAAGACGGTCTGTTTCTTAAATATTTGTTTTGCCCCTGAAATACTATTTGATCTGTACGCTATCTCTTCAATAGTAAAAGGTTCAACAGACTTGTGGTTGCCAAGGGGAAAAGGGGTACAGGAGGGATGGATTGTGAGTTTGCGATTAGCAGATGCAAAATCTATTACATACGCAATATGGATAAACAACACGGTCCTACTGTCTAGCACAGGGAACTATATTCAGTACCCTGTGATAAACTATAATGGAAAAGAATATGAAAAAGAATGTCTTTCTATATATATATGTATGACTGAATCATTTTGCTGTACAGCAGAAATTAAGACAACGTTGTAAATCAACTATACTTCAATAAAATAAAATTTTAAAAAATAGTAAAAGGTTCAAAATTGCTAAAGAACAGTGTAAAGCAGAAGCTGGTAACTGTTTTCTGCAAAGGGTCAGGTAATAAGTATTTTAGGCTTGCGGGCCATTAGGTCTCTGTCCCAAGCATGAAAAGAGTCATAAACAGTACAGAAATAAGTGAGCACAGCTGTGTTCCAATAAAACTTTATTTACAAGAACAGGTGTCAGGCCATAGTTTACTGATCACTGGCTCAATATGCAGCTGAAATCTGCCAGCACAGAGGGTCTGGTCCGCCTCGGGTTTAGCACCAATGATGGTGCCATGGCACATCTCCAGGGAGACAGCCATTGTCATTAATTGGCTTTTATAAGGAAAACTTAAAAGGAAGTGGTTACTTGCAGATTAACCCAAATTGTAAAAATGTTTCTAGAAACTCAGTCTACAATATCCTCTCCTCAGCCATTTCTGTGACAAAGTGAGAGAGTGGCACGGACATATATACACTACCAAACGTAAAATAGATAGCTAGTGGGAAGCAGCCGCACAGCACAGGGAGATCAGCTCGGTGCTTTGTGACCACCTAGAGGGGTGGGATAGGGAGGGTGGGAGAGAGGGAGACGCAAGAGGGAAGAGATATGGGGATACATGTATGCATATAGCTGATTCACTTTGTTATAAAGCGGAAACTAACACACCACTGTAAAGCAATTATACTCCAATAAAGATGTTAAAAAAAGTTATATTCCATTTATAGTTATTATAAAATACTGGTTATATTGCCTGTGTTGTACAATATATCTTTGTAGCTTATTTTATATCTAACAGTTTGTACCTCTGAATCCCCTACCCCTAGAGTGTACCTCCCCTCTCCCTCTCCCCACTGGTAACCACTAGTTTGTTCTCTATATCTGGAAGTCTGCTTCTTTTCTGTTATATTCATTAGTTTGTTGTACTTTTTAGATTTCACATATACATGATATCACACAGTGTTTATCTTTCTCTGTCTGGCTTATTTCACTGAGCATAGTACCCTCCACGTCCAACCATTTTGCTGCAAACTGGCAACACTTTATTCTTTTTTTATGTCTGAGTGGTATTCATATCTATCTATCTATCTCTATCTATCTATCTATCTATCTATCTATATATATCTCATATATTCTTAGGTTGCTTCCACATCTTGGCAATTGTAAATAATGCTGCTATGAACACTGGGGTATATATATCTTTTTGAATTACTGTTTTTGGTTCTTCCAGATATATATCCATGAGTGGGATTGCTGGGTCATAGGGTAGTTCTATTTTTAGTTTTTTGAGAAACCTCCATACTGTTTTCCACACTGGCTGCACCAATTTACATTCCCATAAACAGTGCACAAGGCTTCCCTGTTCTCCACATCCTCACCAACAGTTGTCATTTGTGTTCGTTGTGATGACAGCCGTTCTGACAGATGTGAGGTGGTATCTCATTGTGGTTTTGATTTGCATTTCCCTGATGATTAGTGATGTTGAGCATCTTTCTATGTGCCTATCGGCCATCTGCATGTCCTCTTTGGAAAAATGTCTACTGAGGTCCTCTGGCCATTTTTTAACCACGTGGTTTTGTTTTTATGATGTTGAGTCGCAGAGGCTGTTTATATATGTTGGATATTAACCCCTTAGCAGTCTTATCATTTGCAGATACTTCCTCCCATTCAGTCGTTTCCCTTTCTTCAACACGTTCAGACGGCAATCCAAGGCCAGAAGTGTTCCTCTCATCCAGCCTCTCGGCTGGGCCCTGGGAGCCTGTTCTGGGTCCCTCTGTTCCTGACCCTCCCAAGGAAGAGTCCTGCCTGCTACTCTAGGTGCGTCCTGACCACCCCATCTGCTACCCCCGGTACCACCGTGCCCAGCTTGGCTACTGCTCTTCTCTCTGGCATCTCTGTGGGACTCTGACCCTCTTGATGCTTTGAGTGAGACCTGTTCACGGCCGCTGCCTTTCAAAACCCAGGCTCTCCCCTGCCAGTTCTTCCACAGCGGCAGCTTCCGAGGACGGCTCAGAGGTGGGGATCAGCGTTCTGGAAGTTGGGGACTGTCTTTCTGAGCACCCACCTGCTCAAACCACCTCCTGACCCGCGAGGGGCTGCCTTCTCACTTCTCCCTGGCAACCGCCTCAGCTTGACTTCAACCCCGTCCTCTCTGGATCCAGGTGACAGGCAGAGGAGAAGACAGCCATCAACCTCGTGCTCGGGTGATTTTTCTGGCTTGGCAGATGCTGCCTCCGTTGTCCATCATCTTCTGGGCGCGTGGAGACGCAGCCTTCCAGGAAATGCAGCTCTGCTTACGGTGGAGAAGAAAGACGACCCATCTGACATCGGGGTGCTGTGAGCCCCCATTCCTAAGGGCGCCCAGCATGACGGTTTCCATTTCTCTGATGAAATGATCTTCATGGAAGCCAGCGTTGAGGGAGGGGGTGCACAGGAGGGAGCCGGTCAGGGACCAGGAGGTGCAAATGGCCACAGGATGACCTCATCCAGCTCGTGGGAAGGCCCAGGAAGTAGCCGTGAACGTCCTACTCCCACCCACAGAGGGCTGGCGATTTGCCCTGAGAGGCAACCTTGAGTCTTGGTCCGGATGCACAAGCACGGATTGGGAAGAACAAAGGAAGGGGGACGGCAGGAGCCGGCTCTGGCAGAGGAGGGACAGAAGCCAGCCTTGGTCCCATATCAGCAGGGCAGCCACTGGGTGTGGCCCTGGGTTCTCCCGGGCCATTCACCTCACAATTCCTTCTTGACCAAGCAGAGCCTCTAGAAATTGAGGATCCAGGGCTTTTGTTTTTTCATCTGAAGCAGTTGGTCTCTCCCAGCCCTGATGGGGTAGCTCCAGCGTTAGGACACTTTGAGAGAGGGGACGTCTCTGTCCCTGCAGCGGGGCGGGCAGTGGGGGGGAGGTTAGAACTAGGCGGGAATGTTGGCTCTGGCATGGACTAGGTGACCTGACATAAAACGTGGAACTGCTCTGGGTCTCAGCTTCCTCCTGAGCACGTAGGGAATAACCATGCCACCTTGAGAGGCCGGCGAGGATGAGCTGAAATGACGCAGGTGACGCACATAGGGCGGGCCATGCTCTGAACCGCAGCCTCCGTTGCCCTTTTGCCGTTGTTGCCACGGCCTGAAGCACAGACTCACTCCAGCCCTCTCACCAGGAGCTGGGGACCAGTGCTGAATGTGGCTGGTGCTCGTGGCCTCTTCTCTGGGGACCCCGGCTCTGCACTCCTCACTATCTAAGTATACGGAGGAGGCCAGGCTCCTGTGCTTTCATCCAGGGAGCGGTGGCACCTTAGAGCCCAGGACTGTCTGAATGAAGGCCAAAGCTGAGCGGGCCGGGGGTGGCCCGTGGAGCCGCCGGTGGATTAGGAGTCAGAGGGTGTCCAAGTCTTCCCTTTCTATGGCTTAGGCTGACCCAGAAAACTTGACAAAATGGTTTATGTCCTTTCTATGGGGTTTTAATTTTTATTTTATTTTTAAAAATTTTACTTATTTTATTTTTTGGCTGCATTGGGTCTTCGTTGCTGCGCGCGGGCTTTTCTCTAGTTGTGGCGAGCGGGGGCTGCTCTTCATTGCGGTGCATGGGCTTCTCATTGCAGTGGCTTCTCTCGTTGCACCCCGGCTTCAGTAGTTGTGGCACGCGGGCTCAGGAGTTGTGGCTCATGGGCTCTAGAGCGCAGGCTCAGTAGTTGTGGCGCACGGGCTTAGTTGCTCCGCGGCATGTGGGATCTTCCCGGAACAGGGCTTGAACCCATGTCCCCCGCATTGGCAGGCGGATTCCCAACCACTGCGCCACCAGGGAAACCCTGGTGTTTTTACTTTTAAATCCATCTTTTTTTTTTTTTGCTGTATGCGGGCCTCTCACTGCTGTGGCCTCTCCCGCTGCGGAGCACAGGCTCCGGACGCGCAGGCTCAGCGGCCACGGCTCACGGGCCCAGCCGCTCCGCGGCATGTGGGATCTTCCCGGACCGGGGCACGAACCCGCGTCCCCTGCATCGGCAGGCAGACTCTCAACCACTGCGCCACCAGGGAAGCCCTAAATCCATCTTTTTTAAAACAGGATGATACTGTATTGCTTTTGAAAGTATTCTGAGGAGCGTGAAAGTTCTCAAAGTAGGTAAGATGGGAAAGCCTCATTCCAGACGGCATTTTATCACCATATTTTTCAGAGGATGACAGGGTATCCGCCTGACCTTTTGTCTGCTCAAGGGAGGCTGGCCGCAGAGCCTGCCTTTGGGGTCCCAGGATGGAGGTGGACTCAGGGAGGCAGCTCCAGGGGACAAAGCATCCACGGGTGGAAAATGCATCCTTAATTCTGTTCCCAACTTCATTCCCAAGAAGCCTGGTCAACCCCTGGCTGGGGGGGTGGTGGTGGAGATGCCTTGGCTGCCCCTGCCTCGGGGTGGGACCTTGGTGGAGAATATGCCGTCTCAGGCTGCGGTGCAAATGGCTCATCACCGGCCAAGGACGTCCCAGTGACTAGACAACCGCCCTGCCCTCCTGCCCTTGCTTCCCTCGCCCCCCGTGTGCAAGCACAAGCTGGCAGAGAAACCACGAATCACAGCAGAGAAAGGGATATGAAGGACGGCTGGCGAGCCAGACAGACTTCTGTCATCCTGAAATATACACGAAATGACTGATCAAAGAGGAAGCTTTTCACTTAGTAAGAAAACTTGGAGATTTCACAAGTGTTTATTTCTCAGAAAGACTTAAAAGCGGCATCAGACTTTGAAAGAGGTGTACCGTGATGCACTCCGAGACTCTTCTGGCCACTTGACGCTGATTGTAATGAGTCACAAGCTCCAGAGTGATCAGGCGCAGCTCGAGGATTCTGATTTGCAATGAAGTCTCCTCCAGCGCGGTCCTGATTTCGAAGCCTGCTCACCTGTAGCAGTTCCTGCTGGGCTGACGGTCCCAGATTCCTGCCTGCTGAGTCTTCAGACCACAGCCCGGCAGTTGTGTTACTCTTGGCTTGGTCAGGCTCACGCTCTGCTGTGGTCAAGGCCAAAGACACCTCATTTGACGAGCACTAGGTCCTGGGCTTTGGAGGCTCTGGGGCCCAGGCATGGCGGGCAGGGCTGGAGAGGGTGGGAGAGCATAGAGCATAACCCCTCTCAGGGGTGGTCTGGCTCTCTTACATGTCTCCACCACAAGGGCAAGAGAAGAAGAGGCCTGCCCCTTACTAGTGTAAGCTCGGGCTAGTGAGCCTTCCCATGTTCCTGTTGCCCCATCTATAACACGGGGATGTCCATAGCGTCTCCCTCCTCGTGTTGCAGGAACCCGGCAAGGTCATAATTGTTAAAAACCTCGGAGAGGTCCCTGGCACGTCGTAAGCACTAAATTAGTGTTTGCTAAGTGAGATAAATGGGTGAACAAGAAGAAGCCAGCTCAACAGGGAACAGCAGAGAACTTTAGAGAATGGCAGAAAGATGGAGCTGGGTCAGAAAAGAAACCAAAATGGCGCACGTGGTTGGACACCTGATTCTTTAGGAAGTAGAGTGTCTTGTGTTAGGAGAGGTGGAGTAACTCCTGCAGCCTGCCTTCCCTTTGCAGGATAACGGAAGACCTGCTCGCATACACCCCCTCCGTGCCAGCAGGCATGGGATTCCAGTAGACCAGAAGAGGTCTCGCTGCCTCTTTCTGCGACACTGACGCTCACCCCCCGACAATGGAGAGAGCGGGGCCTCAAGCCATCTGCTAGGCCAGACGTTTCCCAAGCCCAAAGCAGTCAAGGCTAGGACTCACCAAGGCTCCCAGAGACCCCGAGTAAGGGTGGAAGTGATGCTCTGAACTGCACCACAGGGGTGCTCTGATGTGAGGTGTCTGGCTCTGCCCCCGGAGCTGCTAAGGCATGGCTCAGGAAGACGGCCTCAAGCCCATCATAAGGCTTAAACTGTCAGGTATTTTGCATCCATAAAAATGCCTAGTCACTTCTTTTTTTTTTTTGCAGTATGCGGGCCTCTCACTGTTGCGGCCTCTCCCGTTGCGGAGCACAGGCTCCGGACGCGCAGGCTCAGCGGCCACGGCTCACGGGCCCAGCCGCTCCGCGGCATGTGGGATCCTCCCGGACCGGGGCACGAACCCGTGTCCCCTGCATCGGCCGGCGGACTCTCAACCACTGCGCCACCAGGGCAGCCCGCTAGCCACTTTTTTATCATGCTCCTGATCTCAGCCCTGGCTAGGAGACCTTCCACCAACTCTTAGCAAAAGCCCAGGTCTGATCTCCCTGTGCTATGCAGCTGCTTCCCACTAGCTATCTATTTTACGTTTGGTAGTGTATATATGTCCATGCCACCCTCTCACTTCGTCCCAGCTCCAATAAAGATGTTAAAAAAAAAAAAAAAAAAGCTCAGGTCTGTCCTTCATCCTGGAACATCCTGGCATCCCAGGCTCTGGGGGGCTGGTCACCTGCCCAGCTCCTCCTCACAATCTGTCTTCTGCCCGAGGCACGGCTGTGTCTGCACCGGCCCCTGGCCTGCCATTCAAATCCCTGCCTTCAGCCTTTGCTAAGTGAGTCCTCTCCCTCCAGCCCGTGTCCCACTGGGTAAGTTGCAGTGTCTCCTGCAACTTACCCTTGGCCTAGATCAGTGACCCCTTCCTCCAGTAGGTGACAGCTTCAGACCTCAGCAATCCACTCCTCCCCTCAGTGACTCTGACCTTGGCCTGGGCACAGGCTCTCCCTCGGCTTTGGGAAATCATGAGCGCCGTTTCCCTGTGTTACTTAACCCTTCGTGCGTGTTGTGTTCCTGTAGGTGTGGTCTCTGTGAACCAGCCTGAGTCGCGTGGATCTACGAGATTTTCCTGTTGATGGGTCTAGGAGATCTCTCTGTTTCTCCACAACACTATGGGTAGCTTGTGTTCACAGCCATAAGCGGGGTATTTGGTGAATCAAGCAAATTCATGAACGTTTACACACCCTGACATTTCCAGTTATCGAAAGGTGGTGGCTAGTTTGCCGGCACATGAAACGATGAAGGAGCGGAGGTTCCTTATCTCACTTCCTAAGCAGGCGTCACGTACACAACTCAAGTACTCGGCCCTGTGAGCCTGTCACAGTCGGACGGTGTGACACAGAGACACGCTCCCTCCCCTCTGCCGCGCCAGCCACTTACCATGGTCCGGACTCCGTACTGCTTCTCCACTTTTTCCTTTAACTGTTTGAAACAGGCTTCCATTCTCTCATGAAAGGGCCTTAGTGCTTCTGTGACTTTGTCTCCATGAATCCTGATCCCTTCGGCCAAAAATGGAATCTGAAAAACATACAGGTTGACGTTCCTTATTTCTTGCTTAGTGGTCTAAGGAGAGAAACGCACACCAGGCAGAAAGTGGCAACGTGCAAAATGCATCTGCTTTGGTTTCCCAGTCAAACCGGCTGATTAAATTCATCAGTGGGCAGGTTACTACCCCAAACCGAAATGTGTAAATGGCGAGCATTTGTGTTTTAAATCGGACACGTCTAGTACGGTATGCAGTACACGGCTGCTCCGGTACTTTGCCTGACTCACGTTTGCCCATCAACCACAGAATAGACTTCTCCATGCTTTCCACTTGAATTTGGGAAGGGCTGCGTTTTGGATTTGTTTAGCTATGACTTGATCTGTTAGCAAATGGCCAAGTCACAGTACAAAGATTTTTTTCGCTAAGAATATTTGCCTCTACAGGCAATTGAGAACCCTACTCCAAAATGTAAAAACCTAATAATACGTGATCTATAGTCCGGAAGGATGTTCTTATTTGGAAAGGAAAACCAAATTTATTCTTCCTTAAAACTAAAAAGAATCATGTCTCTGCCAACACTGCTGTCACAAATATCCATGCCAAGACTTCACATCAGAGTGTGGAGATACAGCTGACCTTTAAAAGCGTCGTAGAGACATTTTTATTCCCCAGCCCGAGACCCTCCGGAGTCACAGCCGTTGGGGGTGGGTGTGAGAAAGCCTCCTTTCTTCCCCTGGCTTCTGCTTCCCCTGAGGCTCAGACTGGGAGGTAGATTCTCTTCAATGCAATCAAGCTGAGAGGCTTCCTCTTAATAATTTACAATTAAATCAAAATACTGATTAAAAACGGATTTTCTTAATATGACAGAACACCAATCTCAATGAGCAGATTTATTAGTAAGAAGGATAATAAGTACACAATTGAATTTCATGTGAACAAATTCAAGAAATCTCATCAAGACGAATCGATGCATAAACTGTATTTGGTTGCCATTTATAGCACGCAGCTGGTGCCTCTTGTGGTGCTCCAGGAAAGGACGGAATAAGTGAGTGCTCCCCTGTGTTTACCCCACCCAGCCTGCTCTCGAGCTGCCCTGGCACAAAGTGTGTTTGGCTGACAGTTGGGCTTATACCCAAGGTACGCGCCAGGCATCCCTTTCCGAACAGCTATCACCAACAGGACAGCGGGCAGCTAAGGTTTCAAACCAGATGGGACGTTTTACTATTCCACATGAAATACTCTTGCAGATGGCAGCCTCCAGGGGCTATAGCTGCAGTTTGTTCAGCTTCAGCAGAAGAAAATGCTCACAGAAATCCTTCTGCTTCCTGGGGGTCGGCAAAGGCAGGCTGCAGACAACTTTTGGTGGAATGGTAAATGTGCCGTGGCTATCTGGGCGTGAAGACAGGCGTCGGGGTGCTGTCTCGAGGTTAAAGCACAGCCACTCGAGATCCTGAAGGCATCTTGTAAAATGGCCCTCTCTCAAATGTATAAAAGTGTGGTCCAATCATTTCTGCATTTTTTTTTTTTTTGTTGGTTTGATAAAACTCTTAATTGGCCAGATTCTTGACATCGAAGAAGCTACTTGCTGGACTGAAGTTAAGACCCTTTGGTTCAGGTCTTGGGACTGAATGAATTTATGGGGTATGAAATGTATCCCCTCAACCGGCCCCTGACATTGGTCAGATATAACCTTCTACAAGAACGGTGGGATCTGGCCCTTGTTCTATGTCTGCTCGGGGCTGAACTGAAGCTATGAATAAAAAGATGCTCTGTGCAAACACTCCAACATGTGAGGTGCTTAGTACACAAACGGAAGCCATGGACTGAGGCCTGGAATGGTCTTTGGATTCCAACCAAGCTGCGTGTCAAAATCTCTCAGGCAGATTCCTGAATCCCACCCCCAGAGCCCTGATTTGGTCTAGAGTGGATCCCAGGAGTCGGCACATCTAAGGAGTTTCCCAGAGCCCAGAGAGTGGGGAGGGCTTCCCCAACGTCACACCTTGAGTTGTTCAAAGAGAGCATGCAGCCTGCTCTCAAAAGACACCCTTCTAAATGGCGGTGCTGTATTTGAAGTCTGCTCCTGTGTGTCTCCCACATGGATTCATGGCCTGCCGGCGGCAAAGAACATTTGGAAGCACTGCTAAGTGTTCCAGGAGCACCACCACTGGAGACATCGGTACGACTGTCACCGGCTGGGGATGATGAATGGGTTTGGTCTTTCATCTCTGTGCATTTCAGAAGAGAAATATGGGGCTTCCCTGGTGGCGCAGTGGTTAAGAATCCGCCTGCCAATGCAGGGGACACGGGTTCGAGCGCTGGTCTGGGAAGATCCCACATGCCGCGAAGCAACTGAGCCCGTGCACCGCAACTACTGAGCCCGTGTGCCACAACTACTGGAGCCCGTGTTCTGCAATTACTGAAGCCCGGATGCCTAGAGCCCGTGCTCCGCAACAAGAGAAGCCACCGCAATGAGAAGCCCGTGCACCGCAACTAAGAGTAGCCCCCGCTCGCCGCAACTAGAGAAAGCCCATGCACAGCAACGAAGACCCAACGTAGCTAAAAATAATACATAAAATAAATTTTTAGAAAAAGAGAGAAATATGCACGCACCACAGTGGTTTCATATGAGTCTATCTGGATTCATCTTTGGACACACAGCAGGGACGCCCAGCAAGACAGCTGCGTGTGGGGAAAGATGGAGCTGTGCCTTTGAGGAAGGGGCTGGCGCTCACTGCTGACCTGGGTGTCAGCCGCAAACCTGGAAGGGGTCCCAGGCAGCCTGCACCCGACCCCAGCTCCTGCCTGCGAGGGGATCAGCACCCTCTGTTTCACCAACAGCAACGACGGAGCCAGGAGCTGCCTGGGACTTAATAACCAGCCTTCACAAATGATTTTAGGCATCAGCGATGGAAACCCTGCCACGGAACCCTTAGGATTCCCAGGAGGAAAACCTCACTTTGCCCTGATGGAGTTTAAGGAAGAAAACCAAACCAAACAAATTAACACAAAACCAGAAGAAAGCATTGCGATAACCCCAAACTTCTTATTTTTAATGACCGTATGACTCAATTATTACTGATATTAAAAGATGGGTCTTCAAAACATTTGCAAATGAAAGCAAGATCACAGGTAATGTTTTGAATATGTATTTTTCATCACTCTTTGATTTAATGAAGTGGCTAGAAAACATAATTTTTTTTCCCGACTTTCCTGTGAGCTACTTTAAAATTCATCCTTGAATATACTTATTAGGGGTGATGACATAGTGCTGACATAAAGTTCTCTCTGGGGAGCAAATTATTTTCCTCTGTAGGGCTTGAAACTCTTAAAATCCAATTTTCTGTAAAAGCTTACAGTAAAAAAAAAAAAAAATCAATAGAACTTTTGCAGACCAAACTAGTTTTTGTGTAGCAATGGTTTTATAGCCTTCGGTGGAGTTTTGAATTTTGTACCCTTTGGTTTTTATAACATCTAAAATGGAATCATTCAGACCTTTAAATTCTCTCCCTCTTTTTTAGTAACAGAGGGAGACTGCCTACCTGAGGCTTACACCTTGTGCAAAGAAACCATCATGGCCAAAAAGTTCCCTTAAATTCAGCTCCCAGGGTGTCTTATCACAGAAGAATTCCAAGGCAAACTGATATCAAATGCCTACGGATTTGTGGCAAAGTCACACCCATTAGGATGGCGGCTATAACACAAACAAAAAGAAAACCACAAAATAACAAATATCGACGAGGATGAGGCAAAATTGGAACCATCGTGCATGATTATTGGCGGGAATGGAAAATAGTGCAGCTGCTGTGGAAAACAATACGGTGCTTCCTCAAAAAATTAAAAACAGACTTATATGATCCAACAATCCACCTCTGGGTATATACCCAGAAGAAGTGAAAGCAGGAAACAGAACAGATATTTGTACACCCACGTTCATTATAACATCATTTACGATAGCACAAGTGGACGCAACCCAAGTGTCCATCAGCGAATGAACAGATAAGTTAAAAAGTGGTCTACACAGACAGCGGAATACTATTCAGCCTTAAAAAGGAACGAAATTCTGACACAGGTTACAACACAGATGAACCTTAAAAACATTACGCTAAGTGGAATAAGCCCATCACAAAAGGACAATGTATTATTCCACTTATATGAGGTCCCTAGAATAATCAAATTCATAGAGACAGAAAGTAGGATGGTGGTTTCCAGGGGTGGGGAGGATGGAGAGTTATTGTTCAGTGGGTACACAGTGGTTTTGCAAGATGAAAAAGTTCTGGAGATGGATGGTGGTGATGGTTGCACAACGACGGGAACATGTTTGATGCCACTGGACTGTGCACATAAAAATGACTAAGGTGGTAAATTTTACGTTACATAAATTTTATCACAGCAATATCCATATATATTTTATAGATATAAAATAAAGAACTGTAATTAGGCTTGAAACCAAAACTCAGCCCCGCTCCACCCTAACAGGTCACACAGCCCATGCGCTGATGACGCAGCCAGGACGGTGAGGCTCCAGGGAGGCCGGGAGCAAAGCGGCCACAGAGCGCTGGTCACGGCCTGGGACCCCTGGGCTAGGGCGGGATATGCCGCCCAGCCACAGGGAGAGCCCCGCCTCTGCCTTCCTCAGCCCTCTTCCCTCAGCCTGGCGTGCGGGGTGTAGATAAGCAGCACCCTCCTTGCCTCCCACGTGAGAAAAAAAGGAAGCTTAAAGAAGCAAGTTGCCCAGAGTCCAGAGCAAGTAGGCAGAGCTCCCACGGGAACTGGGTCTGGATGTCCCCTCTGCCTCCAGGCTCATGGAGGCTCCAGAAGCCCAGACACATGAACAGGGAACTTCCAATGGAGCCCAGGACACCCTCCAGAGCTGCCCAGACTTTCCAGACCACGTCCCGCTAAGGAACGACTCAGAAGGCCTCAGGAGCACAAGCGGAAAAGCCAAAGAATACGCAGAATTACAGCTGGGGAAGCAGAAACGAGGACCCCTTCCCCCAGCCCTGACCACTGGCAGGCGGAACAGGAGGGTGGGTGCTCGGCGGCTCCCCTTCCCCACCTCTCATGCCGACGGCATCGGCTCGAGTGCCCTCCCAGGACAGGCTGGAGCCACGGTCTCTAGGGCATCACCATTTCCTGACCTTGCCCGCGATGTTCCGTTCTGTCGATACCAGACAAAGATTTTCCAGCAGGCGCTGCACTGACCGAGGGGAGGAAACAGACCAGGCTCATTTGCAAGACAGAACCTGCTAGGTGTTCAAATGCATGACTACAGCCAGGGGTCGAGTTCATCTCGGCAGTGGTGAATGGGTTTATCTGGGACGAACGTGGTCACGGGTGCTCTGGCTGATGTCCAGGGTCCTCCGTGGCGGCTGGCAGGTGTGCCACGGCGGCCCTGGTGGATCTGGCCCCAGACTCCACTTTCCCCGCCTCGGGCCCCGCAGCTGCCGCTGGACATTTACCTGCCATGCAATCAGGTCCTTGAGCTTCTCGATCTTTTCGTGGGCCGCGGGGTGCTCCTGCAGGTACCGCTCTGTAAAGAAGGCCTGGTGGAGACAGGGAGAGCCACTTAGTACACCGACACACGTTTTTGTACACCAGGCCTGGGGAGAGAGCTGTGTGTGAGACAGACGCACAGCCCGGCCATCACCCAGCTCATTCTCCCCCGGGTTGGACCCTACCCCGGCAAAACATCCAGTAAGGTCAGCACAACAAATGGACTTTGTTCACTCACTGTGGCGGCCCCGTCCATGGAGGCCAGCAAAGCCACAGCTGACCCGGGTCACTCACTTCGCTGGGAGGCAGCTCCTCAGCTGCTCTCGTGCCCCTGACCCCCATACCGGTCTGCCCTACAGCTGAAGGCAGCTGGAACAGAGCATCACCTCTCCGTCCAGGGCAGTTTCGCCTCACAGCCCGCTTTCAGGCAGAGCCCCTTCTGCTTCAGTTTTCACTTTGTCTAGACCAGGGGGCAGCAAACCTTTTCTGTGAAGGGCCTCAACTCTGCCACTGTTGTATCAGGAAAACAGCCACAGACACCCAGTAAGAGAATGGCCGTGGCCACGTCCCAAACTTGATTTACAATCAGGAGGCGGCTGTAGTGCAGACCCCTTGTCTAGAGCACATCCCATGATCTTCAGCTTCTGCCTGATCTTACTGAGAGATTTTCCAGGGAGACCAGCCGGCTGTCCCAACTGCACCAGCCTCCCATCTATTTTAAATATTCTAAGTCTTTTGTCTTTCACTGAAACTGTATCTTTTGGCCTTTAATGATCCCAGGTCTCTGGACAGTCACGAGGGTCACTCTCTAGAGCTCCGTTAGCACAGTCCGGTGGAGGGTGAAGATGAGGGGACAATGCCCAGGCAGAGGTGGCCTCTGGGCAGCCTGGCACGGGCTCGGTCACTGTGGAGCTCGCTCAGTGAGACCGTGGTGGTTTCCGGGCTTGGAGACAGGGTTTAGAGACAGTCCGTCCCAGGACAGGGCTGGAAAGAGGAAGCTGGCGTGTCACTTGCCTTTTCGTAATTTGCAAAGCCTCCCATGACGGCGGGGTCCACGATGCCGTTCAGAAGCATGGAGAGGGGGTTGATGGGGAGGCTGGGGTCGTCCAGGTGCTGCTGCACCATGCTGTTTATCTTGTCGTTTGTCAGCTGCATGGTCTCGATGGCGTTCTCCAGGGGGCTGATCTCCACCTGTAGAAGGGGGAGGACGGAATGACATATCGGGCCAGCTACCGCGGCCCCTGTCCTGCCAGGGCCTCTGCTGATGCCTCTGGCTCCTCGCCAGAGGACACACATTTCCGAGTGGGGCAGGCTTCCTGCTCTCCATGCACTTTTCTTCCCAGTGGCTTCTTGGGGCAAGGTCCCTCATCACCCAGCCAAGAGAAGCTGGGCATTTTAGGATCTTTCTGTGTTTCCATAAACCTGTCCCCACGTGCAAATTCCAAAGGGACAACGCAAGGTCACCTAGTCCTGGGGAATGTGTGTGCACGTGCACATGTGTGTGCGCGCGCGTGCGTATGTACACGTATGGTCATCCCAGGAAAACACAGCTCTGAGCGGCGCTGGAGCACAGTCTATGTGCTTCCCAAAGCAGGCCTTTAAACGATGGCCTTGTTCGTTGCTTGTCTTCAGGAATTTGGAGCAATCTCTCTCTGTCCCTGAGGCAGGAGGTCTGGGCGCTTTGTCCCTGGACTTGCTTGGTTAGGGAAGCGGGGGAGGGGCAGGGGGTCCTGCCGTGGTCTCCGCAGGAGGCCACACGCCCTCCTAGGAAGGAAGAGCTCCCCCCGCCCGGTGGTCACCTCTTCCGCTGGACCTCACGGGCCTCCCTTGCAAACCCGCCACCGGTCAGCAGGACCCTCAGGACAGGAGGCAGGGCGAGCCAGCAAGGGCCCACCTCGCCGCCGCTCCTGCACCTCTGTCAACACCGCCAGTGCCCTTCTTTCTCTGGGGGCCCCTGCAGGGCCCGGCGAGGCCCCGCCCGCGCTCCTCTCTGGCTCAGCCCGCAGGTGCCAGGAGGATGCGTCCGCGTTTAAAACAATACCACCACCTTCCCACCAGGCCTGGCTCTAACAGACCTTACAGGCTGGGCCCTGGAGCCACGTCCAAGGGTGACCACAACACATGGTCATCTGATCCTTCCCTTCCCCAAGGGAAGTGGGACGGGTCCCCACCTGTGCCGGGGGCCCTAGGGTGTCTTTAGCAAACGGCAAAGCAGAGCAGCCTGTTTTCTCCTTCTACGGCCCCCGGGGATTGTCTGAGAGGTAGAGAGAGGGGGGTTGGAGGTGCAGAGATGTTCAGAGAACGGAGAGATCCTAGAATGACACCCTCAGCCATCACTGGTGAGCACCTGCTGGAGAGGTGACCTGATGGAGAGGAGGTAACACGCAAAGAGGCGGCCGACCGTGTGCTGGCCGCTGAGGGTGCCCCCTGGTTGCACGTGCACCCCAAACAACACGTACCCTAGGGCCTTTGGTTTCAGCCCACACCTGGCTTTATCAGACCCTGGAATGCACCATCCCAGACACATAACTTCGCCAAATGGACTCTGCAGGGCAGAACTCCATTTTGCCTGATGGCCAACTCCCCGTCGCTGATCCTGTTTTTGCCGCAAGAAAAGAGCAGTGTCCTGGCTTTACCAAACCGAGAGGGTCAGCTGCTGCCCGCACAGTACCCCGTGCTGGTCTGCTCCAGCGGTGGCGGGGCCAGGGGTGTGGACAGCAGGGTTATTACAGTCCTGCCATCCTGGGATTATCCCGCCTCCAGCTTTCTTCGTTCATTAAAAAGGGCAAGCATAGCCCGTGGCAGAGCCACATCCTTACAGAAAATCAGGGCTCAGCCCTCGCCACCTCGAGCTGTTAAGCACCGTCCTCACGCATCCGGGCTGGCTCACGGAATCCCCGATTACAAACGACTTATGGGAAGAGGCTCATTAGGAGGATAGGAGTGGTGCCTGTTTATGGAAGGGTCCCCTGTCCTGCGGTCTCCCACATGTACATCACCAGCTCCAAATGGTGTCAGCGAAGGCTTGCATTTCTGCCACCTGCCACGTCTCCTGAGCCTTCCAGAGGTCAGGGCCCGCCTGGGTGCTGGGGGCGGGGGGACAGAGTGGGGTCTCTGGGGAACACAGGAAGTAGAGGCGCCCTCCGGGGGTGGGGAGGGGGGCACAGAGCCCTAGGGCTTCAGAGCAGGAGGAGGGGGCGCTGGAGATGGGGATGGGATGCAGCTGACTACAGGCATGCTGAGGGAGAGGTCAACCGAGCTTAGCGGTCAGGGAGAGGTCAGCCAGAGCTCAACTGGCGAGGACGAAGGTCTGGAGCGGAAACAATGCTGGGAAGACAGGCGCCAGCCACGTCCTAGGGCAGAAGCAGGAGTTTCCAAGGGGACTCGTGGTAAACTGAACAGTGGGTACCACCCCTGTGGTTAAGATCCTGCCAGGTGGAAACCAAAGGCATTGAGACACATGACAAAGCACACGTATTCCAATCAGACCTTGTTATGCAGGCAATTGTCACGCCGCTGCTGCTATACATTCAGTAAGAACCTTCTGCCCAGCTCTGGTCCCTGTGATTGGAACTGTCCGATGGCTCATCACCACGGCGAAGTTTGGCTAATGAGATGCGGGCCATTATTCCTTTAAAAAGTGTGGGTGAGGGGTATATTCTCACGCTATTTTACTTGAAAAACGAGCAAGTACTATTAATCAAGTTGTTTGTCATGTAAATGGCAATAAAACCATCAGGAAGAAAGATCTTAAAAAGCGTATGTAAATTGGAATTTGTCAAACTTTTCATTTCGGTAACAGAAAGAACTGTCAAAACAGCACAGTGAAGACTAGATTTAAATATTTTGCAAGAAGAAATGAAATCTTAGTTCTGGTTTCTTTCTACGCTAGAGGAGGTTGTGATTACACGGCATTTCCACCGCAGTATTCGTGGACGGGGAGAGTGATTCTGGGTTAAGCCTGGTGTGGGGTCTGAAGCATGCCTGCCGGCCACGGTGACCAGATGACACGCCCGGGGAAGAGGCCGTGTCAGACCGTAGAAGAGGGGGTGATGGGCAGTTCCTCCTGCGGGGTGTGCTTACCATGAAAACAGATTTGACCTCAAACCACCTTAAAATGCCAGGCAATTTATACGCGGTTGTGTATATGGTCCTTTCGATCCACATATTCTGCAAAGGGAATACACACAGGACACTTGTTAGGAGGAGGATGTTGCAGGTAGATGACAGCTTCTGTCCTCACGGGGATCTGCAAGGGTCTGGGAGGCAAGGTCGCCAGCCGCCCAGGGAACACCCCACAGGCCATGCTCTGCTGAACTGCCAGACTGTTACACAGGACACCGCGGCCCCCTGTTCCCTGGCCAACGGTACCCGTTTCCCTGGCATTTGGCCAAGAAAATACAATAGAAGGGCAGAATGATACACGTCCACACGAGGGAGGTTCCCTCTGAGCAAACAGATTTTTGGAAAGGCTCCAATGAGCTTTACGTTAGCCTTACTTAGTGTTCAAAAGAAACTTGAAGATGCAAATCCATTGAGGGAGACTGGGCTTCATAAAAGTGACCTCTCAACATTCTAACAAAATCAGTCAGTATTTTAATGATGAATTTTTTTCTTTTTTTGGCGTAACATATGTATTTACATCAGAAAATGAAGATATGGAAATAGAAGGCAGAAAAATCACTCAGTAACTAAAGATGACAACCTAACCTTTTACTATCTGGGGTTCAAGGCTTCTTACTAAGCATTAACAAGTGTGTGTATGTGTATTTTCCATGAAAATGTATTCTTCCTAAAATGGTACAGTACATATTGCGGGAAGCTGTTTAAAGCCAATAAAAGTAACTCCACCCCTCTTTAATGGTTGCACAGAGCTCCGCTGCAGGGGTGAACCGTAAGCCTCCCGTCCCACCTCCTACTGCGGGATGTCTAGCTGGTAGCAGCCTCTGCCTGGTAAAGCTCCCAGTAGCAGAGAATCACTGAGCAGAGTCTGAGTCTCTCCACGGTGATCCACATATAAAAAGATGGCGTAATGGAATGGACTGTCAACATTTCCAGAAAACCGGCTGGAATTTAGAAAGCATGTTCTCCAAACCTCAGATTCCAGGCTGGGAGAGGGGAAGGCCCTGGCCGAGGCCCCAGGGACACAGGCCAAGGCTCCTGCTGCCCCCAGGGGCCGCTGGCTCAGGCACCGGCCTGGAAACAGCAGGCTGCACTGCTCCCCACCAACCCCTTCACCCCCGGGGGCGGGGGAGCCTTCGGGCTCCACGTTGACCCTGTCTCTGGTTCCCTCCTCCTTGCCGGCTCTGGGTCTCAGAACCTCCTGCGTGGCCAGGTTTGGAGGCACCAAGCTGCTCTGAGCTCCCGGGCTGGCCTGGCAGGGCAGCTTTCCCAGCACCCAGGCCCCGGGAGCCAGGCTCCGTGCAGCAGGCCCCAGCCTGGCCTCCCGTCACCACCAAACCCCCTGCGCTTCTCTGAAAGCCCGGGGCTTTGTCAAGCATGTGAAGGACTAAATCCCGTGGCTTCTGAAAGCCTCATCTGTGTGTGAGAACCTAACGGGGCCATTAGAGGATTTCTGGGCCATTTAGAAACAGCCCAGCCTCTAAGGCTTAGCGCAGCTCCTGCGTTCAGGAGCCGCGGTTATTCTTAGCTCTGCCTTGAATGGCTGCGCAACTGTCGGCAATTTGCTCGACCCCCCTTGTGTCTCTTCCTTCACAGTATAAGAACGTATATCTCCGTGAGACGTGAGAGGCCCGAGGGAAATTCAAGAACTGCCCATACATCCTGCAGCCAGGATGCTACATAAATGACACGAGTTATTGCTGTGACGACCAGAACAGAGACGGCTCAGAAAGCCCAGCCCCGGTGTGGGTGTCTAGGTGGGGCCTTGCCTCTCTCACCACTGCAGACGGCGCCACAGTGAAACGAGTCACCAAACAGGTTCAGGGTGCCACACTACCCAAGAAATAGGGTTTTGGTTTCGAAAGAGCCCGTGATGAAACTGGGGACAGCTTTCGAATTTCCCGACTCCAAGATCCCAGTTGACACCCAGGAAACTGGGCTCGGGAAGGGAAGGGCCTTTCGGGGGCTGTGCCTGGAGACTCCCAGGAAACAGGGCTTCGAGGGGAGGGTGGGTGGAAGGCAACTTTGCTGAAAGTGCTCTGAGCTTCCCCGTGGGTCAGCAGCATGGCGCTAATTCAACTTTGACCCCCTGCACCCCCAGCTACCTGCAGACGAGGTCCCCGCCAGGGGTCCTTGGGGCTAATGCCACCTTGAAATATGGGCCTATCTAGGGCTTTCCAGAGGAGGTTTTTCAGGGCAGGAGGAGAGAGAAACGCTAACATTAAAAATAAATAAGTAAATAAAACTATGCTTTCAACATACAGTTTTGAGGGCATTAGCCCACGGTGGCCCCCTTTGCCTGGTAAAGCAATAAAGCTATTCTTTTCTACTTCAAAAAAATAAATTAATTAAGTAAGTAAAAAATAAAAAAGCTATGCTTTATTTCATGCCTTTCCAAAATGGAATCCGTTAAACCAGTTGTATGTATATTTTTTAAAAGGTTGCAAGAATCTGTGTTAACACTTCTATGACTCTAACGCAGTGTCTTCAACAGGGCACAGATGTTTAGCAACGTGTGGAAACACTTGTGATTCAGTGGCACAACCGGGGAGGCTCTAGGTGGCACCTAGTGGGTAGAGGTCCGGGATATGCTTCTCAACATCCGAGGAGGCCCGTCATTCAGCTGAGCCCGCGGGGACCCTGATCCAGCCTATTGTGCCACAGTGAAGTTCAGGTGTGGGCACTGGATAGTGAGCCCAACTCACCTCCTGACTGCCTGTCCCCTGCAGAGAGCCACGTAAGCACTCAGCAATGCCGAGAGCTTATTTAGAACTGAGACACCAGCACCTGCTCCAGGACCCAGGGCACAGAGGAAGACTCAGATACACGCAGGAGGGAAGCAAGTGTGCTCCGAGCACAGAAACACTCCAAAGCACTAGTTACCTTCTTACAGTATCACAAGCACCTCAGTCATACTATTTGTGAAACGGTCATCATTTCACTAAATTTGAATGGGTAATACGCTAGGATCTCTGCACATAACACACAAAGGCCTTCAATCCTGCACTGCGGGAGCCTTCGAGAACACACTTTTCCATGCGCAGTTTTGTTAGCGGTGGCGTGAGTTTGGGGGTGGTTTTTTTTTTTTACCGCAAATTCGTTGTCTGGGTTTTTCTCTCCCTTGCGGATCGGACGAGAATATTCAAACCGCTGGACCTCGTTTACTCTGTAAAAACTGTACAGAGATAGAGAAATCATTAGACATTTAACCGGAAAAGCAGCCGATTTGCTTTTAGACACAGGATCTGGTCTCCCTATAGGTCACTGCATCCCTTAAAACATCTCCAACCTTGACCTGGAGCGACAGCTGGGCTTTCTTCCCCTGCCAGCCTCAGAAGAGAGACGTTGGCAGGTGGAAAAATGACCTTGAATTTTGGCCTCTTCCCTGTCCCTGACAACGCTCAAGGGGAGAAGAGTTGTTGAGTAAGAGTGAAACCGACAAAAACAGAAAAGGTGAAGCAAAGGGGAGGGGACAAAGGCCTTCATTCTCCATTTATGTGTTTATTATTTAAAATTTGAATTCATAATTCAACAATTAATTTATTAAATAATTTAATCTAATAAGTTATTAAAAATTTTAAAATATGTCATTTTTTTAAAAAATATGTCTTATTTTTTAAAAGGTCTTGTACACTTTAATTTCAGATCTACAAAAGGCAGATTTGGCAACCACCAAGGGTGGCATACATAAGATGGAGACTGTACCTTCCTCCCCTGGGGACGGGGTGGGTTTCATGCACATCCAAGAGGCAGGCTGGGAGGCTCACTCACCCCCTGCGCTGAAACGCAGGTGGGCACCCCACATCAAAGGGAAATATCTGAGCATACACTACAGTTCACTAGTGCTTAATACCTCTCTGAGGAAAAAAAATGTTGCAAAACTTAAAATCTAAGCCTTATGAAAGCGATCACCCATCAATAAACCAAGTCCTGGTTTATTTCCCATCTTTGCTGATGAAAGGTTAAAGAAATGGTAGTGAATTTTGTAGAAGAACCCAATCCACCAAACTTCAGGATATAAAATAAGCAGATCCTGAGCATTATTAGGCCATCCAAGAGGTTAATTGTTTTTCACCAGTACATGGATCAAATAGAAAAGAAAATTCTTCATATCAAAGAGACATCTAGTGCAGGTGTTTCTACACCACTGCTAAATCAGGGGCAATTCCATGTAGATGCATAAAATCTC
>NW_021146843.1:0-18076 GCF_002837175.3 Physeter macrocephalus
AACCCGTACATGGTAGGAGAATTCTCCCTCTTCTTCCTCTCTCTCCTCCCTCCTCCTCCTGCTCCCTCCTTTTTCTACAAGGCTAAGGCAAGACATCTAGGTCTTATATTCAGTATTTTGTTTTGTTTTGGTGTAATACAGTGGTACTCAACCCCAGATGTACACCTGGGAGCTTTGGAAAAAATTAATTCCAGAGCCCCACATCCAAAAGTGGCCTGAGGGCCACTATGGGCTAGGAATTCTGAGTGCCTCAAGGAAATAGTTATTAGCACTTAGTTCCACCCCATGAAAGAAATGACCCCCTAAAAAAGAGTCCTCTAGCTAACCATGACTTTGTCTGCAAATCCTCAGATGGATAAGAAAGGTCATGGGAATAAGGAGGAGGACACCGTCACCTCGGGCTCAGGAGGCCCTCACCCACCTTCCTCTCCCACTCCCATCTCCAACAGGACCAGATCCACCACCTCCAGCCCACAACAGTCACAGAACAGTAATTATTGTTCTTGTTACTGTTAGGTGCTACCGTCCAAGGAAAGTTTGCTCAGCGCTAATTAACTGTTTTAATCCTTATGACAACCCTATGAGGTTTTCCTATTTTTCAGATGAGGAAATTGAGCTGTAAAATGGTTTATTCTTAAGTTCATTCAGAAATCCTGGGATACAAAAAGGAAGAAGACACAGGCACTAACCCAAGAAACTGACCATCCATGAGATTAAAAGCCGGTTGGGATAATTTAAGAAAGCAAGTGAGATTAGGGAAGATGTCCTGAAGGAAGGAGCATTTGATCTGGGACTTGACAGCTTTAAAAAACGGGGAGCACAAGGAGATCAGCTCGGTGCTTTGTGACCACCCCACCTAGTGGGGTGGGATGGGGAGGGAGGGAGGGAGAGGCAAGAGGGAGGGGATATGGGGATATATGTATATGTATAGCTGATTCACTTTGCTATAAAGCAGAAACTAACACACCTTGTAAAGCAATTATACTCCAATAAAGATGTTAAAAAAGTTAAAAAACGGGTAGGATTTGGATGGGCCAGTGATGGACAAAAGCTTTTGACAACAAAGGCCTGAAGAGAAGCCCAGGTATTTGTGTCCGGTGGATGGATGGGAGATAAGGCTGGAAGGTGGGCTGTGACAGAGCCAGAGACTTGATTGCCCGGCTAAAGAGAGTGGATCTTATCTGAGAGGCAATGAGGAGCCATGAGGTTTCCAGCAGAGAAAATAGGTCCTCAAAGTATGAGGCAGCAGCATGGGGAAAGGCTGAAGGAGAGAGACACCAAGACTATTGCACCTGCCCAAGTACCATGTTAGGTGCCTTCCCAGATCTAACAGGTGGGAGCTGGAACCCTGGGCTCCTGGATCTCAGGTCATCATTCCTTCTTCCCCACATTGTCTGTCTTGTGTGGCAGGAGCTCCCCAGACCGCCCCTGCCCTGATTGCTTCCTGCCCCACCTCATTGGCAATGAGTACCCAGACGAGCCAACTTGCTTCTGGCCACTCTCTCCTGGAAGCCTCTCTCCAATACCCTTCCTCTTCCTGAGTTGGGCTGGCATTAGGAGGCAGTGGTTGGGACAGACGGGTTGATGCCCTCGTCTCCATCAGCCTCTTTGCTGGCTTGGGGTTTGTGTGGGATCAGACCAATGGTAGATGAGATCGAAGGTGGCCACCAGAGCTCAAACCCAATAGCTGCATGGTCCCCAGTGCCGCGGTCCCAGCTGTCTTATTCCATTAGAAGCAGCTCTGCTGAAGTGAGCACTTTAGGGCCAGGATTTACCAGGCAGCCGGCTGCTTCTGAGAACAGGAGAGAAACACGCTTGGCTGGCCTGTCTTCCATTTGCAGTCCTCTCAGCCAAGGACTGAATGCATCCTAGATGCCCTGGAGCCATCACAGAACATTGGGAGCCACATTTCTGAGTGGCTTTCAGCCCAAATTATTCTACTCAAGGCAGACACGTGGCCAGCCAGGCAGGCTGCAGGCAGGCGTGCCTCTTCCAATGAGTGGTCTCCTTAGAGTGGCGTTCCTTTAACCGAGTGAGGGTCTTTGTCAAAAAAAGTACAGAGCCTGGACCTGCCACTTCCTTGCTGTGTGATCTTGACTGGATGACTTCATTTAGAGAAGCTGTTTCCTCATCCACAGACTAGAGCAGTGATTTTTGAGCTCAGAGAGTGTGTATGGCAGGGGGTGGCAAGGCTGAGTAAGAAGCCTTCACATCTCCCACCTCTAGTTCACCAGACCTGTTTTTATTTGACATGTAATGGCTTCCAAACATACTTTCACTTGAAGGAAAGACTTTATGGCTTTTTAAAAAATCATTAAACCAGATGATCTTTAAGGTCTCTTCTATTTCTAACATTTGCAATTTTTATTATCAAAGTATTCTCTGTAAAAATGCAAGCATCTGAAAGGATAATAATGTGGTTATCAAGCACTACCTGGGCAGGAATTATCAGGGACAGAACCCAGGTCAGGCAGCAGGGTCAGGAGAGGAGAAAGAGGAGGGAGCCTTCCAAAGGTAGGGCCTGCTTCGGGGTCAAGCCAACAGATATCATATTTACAAAAATGCAGCATTACACACACACACTCAGAAAAACTTGATCTAGATCGTTCTGTCTGAAAGCTGCATAAATATCTTCTCAATTATATATTTGGTGTTTTGGGAAATTGTTTACTCCACTTAGATACTACCCAGGGAAGGGACTGAGTCTTAAACATTTTTTAAATCTCCAGTGCTTAGTGCAATGAATGATTGTTGAAATGAACTTCTCTAGAACCTTTTAACAACAAAGTACACACACCTGAACCAATGATCACATAGCTGCATAATATGCAAGGTGTATGATATAGCACCTAGGTATAATAATAATAATATTAATATTAATAATACCACCTTATTGCCACAGAGCATCATAAGTGCTTAGGCAGTGATTTTTCAAATCCACATCTCCTTTGATATTCATAAAAAATCCCTGTAGGGTAATCAGGGCAAAATGTGTTACCCCACAATAGAGGAAAGGGAACTGAGATAAATATAAGTTAAAGTGGTTTGCAAATTTTACCCAGTCTCTGCCTCCAGAGTATCAGTTCATTTCTCTTTATTCCTCAAGACTGAAAATCCAAAAAGAGTAAAAAAAAAAAAAGAAGCTCAAACACCGGGAAGACAGAGCACAGAACGGGACACCCCCCCCTGCTGCTCCCACAGTGAGCGCTTCCCTTCACCCCCAAATTGCACTTACCCTAGACCCAGGTCACAGAAGGCGCATGTTTTCCGGACAAGTCCCACTCAGCCTCAGTCCTGGGCAAGAAAGGCAGGATGCATAGGAATCGTCTATTCAGAGTGTTCTGAGTCCAACTCACCGTGGCTAACACTGAGAGCACTAGATATCATGTGTTATCTAGTTAATTGGGCAAAGTGTCACTGCCGTGTGGCTCCAAAACCCAAGCCCCAAACGCTGCTCAGCTTCACCAGTGCTGGCAAGCTTAATATAGCTCCCAAAGCCAAACTTGGCCTTGGCCTCTGCACACAGCCCAGTTGGCCAGGACCAAAGCTTTCAGCTGACCTTTCAACCCCAATCCCTCTGTACAGACATATGGTCCAGGAATAGCGGCCCTGCCACTCACATGGCTGTGAAGCTGAATTTATTGGCCAGGCTTGGCTCAATTAGACTGGAGTGTGGTGGCTAAAAGCAGGCTTGGAGGGCCGGTGCCCTGCCCCCTTCCCACCCACAAGCCCTGTCACTGGTCATTACCTCTTATTTCTTCCTGATACAATGATTGCCATTTGAAACTATCTGGTTTATTCATTTCATTTTTGTCTGTCTTGCCTGCTACAGTGTAATTGCCATGAAAGTACCGGCTTATTTAGTGCTTGTCTCCAGAACCTAGGACAGTATCAAATAGTGCCTGATACAGAGTAGATCCTGCTAACTAGTTATTTGAGTGAATGTGAATGTCCTTTGCGAAATTTCACTTTTGTCCCAGAACTTCCACCTCTCTTTCTGTCTCTAACCTATTGACTTTGACCTGCCTTCCTGGCATCTGTTCACATGAATGAAAATGAATAAACCAATCTCTTCAAGTCCCACATTCTAAAGGGTATGGTATCACCAGCTCTGCTGATGACAGTAGGTGAGGGTGGCATAAACCCATGTCCCTCCCCACCACAGTCTGGCCCCCACTCGTCCAAGTGGTTGACATCCGGAACATACAACTGGAAGTTCACAGGGCCCTTTTCTAGGCTCCCTTCGGTTCTGCGCCTACACCTTCGACAGCACGTACAATGTTGCAATTTATCTGCATGATGTGGCACATCCCCCACAAGACTCCTTGGGAGCACCGATTATTCATCTTTTAACCCTTGGCAGCCAACAGGAAGATCCTGGGGTCACTGGTTAAGTCAGAATGCACCACAGCAGCGGGCAAATGCAGCATCATAAAGACTGAGTGGGGATGTGGAGACTTGGGGTCTAACCCTGGCTCTGCTGTGACTGGTTGTGTGAGGTTGGACACATCACCTGAGCCCACTGAGCCTATGTGGGCTGAAGGACTTAGACAGAACTAGTGGCTCTCAGCTGGGCAGGGGTGGGGCAGTTAGAATCCTCTGTGGGATTTTTACAACCCACACAAGGGCCAAAATACGGGATAAGAGAGAAATGTGTACTCTGAAAAAGATCCTACAGGTGAGAGCCATTAGATTCCAAATTGGGGTTCAAAGGGCTGGCCAAATGGGACCCACAGAAGTACTCTGCTTGGCCCGTAGAGTACTTAAAGTCTTTGAATTTGAACGGCTTCAGGGGAGGAGGGCAGCTTTGTACAGACCGCACCAGGCTCATTCACCTACCTGTGTTACCTGCCTGGCCC
The DNA here is from genome assembly GCF_002837175.3 of Physeter macrocephalus. Taxonomy (NCBI): domain Eukaryota; kingdom Metazoa; phylum Chordata; class Mammalia; order Artiodactyla; family Physeteridae; genus Physeter; species Physeter macrocephalus. Next base: position 4,860 of record NW_021146843.1, read on the forward strand.
CTGGCTCCTGCAATCCCTACATTAGATGATCGCTAAGGTCTTCTCCAGATTCTCTAATCCATAGATGAAAAAATTACTGAAGTCCTTACTGGCTGTTAAATTCTATGACTCCACATGGCTTTGCTTTCAGACTCTGAGCACATGAAATGTCTTGGAAGGGACTCTAGGGATAGTCTCTAAAGTTCTCTTTGTAGCAGTAAGAAATGCTAACACAGTGGGAGTCCTGCCTCTTCTTAGAACTATAAATTCAAAGGAGGCTAGAGGACCTACTAATTCTGCTGCTAGATGTCTTGAGGGACCCTGGCCCAATAGTGAGATACCAGAACAGTGAGAGGGGCGAGTCTGATAGATGGGATCATTGTTCCCAATTCTTCATATCCTTTGCATTGTGTCTTTGTAGTTCCTCCCAATGAAACAGGCATAAACTATTCCCCTGTCCCACCAATGTTGGAGTTGGTCACACAATTTTCTTAGGCCAATGGGATATTAATGGACATGATATGAGCAGAGAATTCACTGTATTTTCCTGATTTGGTTTAGACTTTCGCATTCCTGGGAGATACCTTGAGAAAAGCACACCCCAAGAAGCTGCTGCTTCTTTAGTCTGGGACATGAGGAGCTGACCTGCACCCAGGCTGCAGCCTAGCCCAGCTCACCCACCATCTGAAACAGAACCTTCCTAGCCAACACATAAAGTTGTGAGTAAGAAAAAAATGTGTGTTTTTGTAAACCATGGCAATATGGGGATTGTTTGTCATGCAGCATCATTACAGCCATAGCTGACCACTACAAGAAGGGAAGGTTGATAATCTCAGTGTGACATTCCTAGAAGGAAGTACACAGCATCTGGCCATCCTGTAGGTTCCTCAGAGCAACAATGTAGTATCTACCATGGATATACATCCTTGCCTCTGTTGTAGCAAAAGACACTAGGAATTAAAGTGAGGGGTTGTTTTTTTTTTTTCCCCGAGTCTCCATAATCTTTACCTCTATCTCAGAGATAGCATGTAGGTAACACAGTCTGCCTTGCTCTAGATTTACCCATGTGCGACACCTGCCTATCTCCCCTCTCAACTGTAAGCTCCTGGAGAGCAAAGACCACATCCTGATCATTTCGGTATCCCCTATAGCAGGGGTCCTCAACCGGTGGGGCCCCAGACTGGTACCGATCCACTGCCTGTTAGGAACCTGGCCGCACAGCAGGAGGTGAGCGGCGGGCGAGTGAGTGAAGCTTCATCTGCCGCTCCCCACTGCTCGCATCACCGCTGAACCATCCCCCTGCTCCCCACCCCTCCCACCCCCCCATCCGTGTAAAAATTGTCTTCCACAAAACCTGTCCCTAGTGACAAAAAGGTTGGGGACTGCTGCCCTATAGCATGTCATAGAGCACTGGGCACTTCACTGACTCGAAAAATACCCAGTATTGAGAAGAATCAAAGGGGTCTACCCCATGGAAGACAAACAGGCCTGAGAGACACTGAAATCACAGCCAGGTCTGAACCATTGAAACCACAGGGGTGGCTCCCTTTCAGCCACGGTTTCCTGGACCATGAGGCATCATCAGTTCTCTGGGGCTGCTCTGCCTGAGGGCACACTCAGTGAAGGCCCTGCAGGAGAGAAGTCTGCAGAGACAACCCAATCCCTTTGCAAGCATGCATTAAGCACCTGCTGAGTGCTGCCTCTGTGCCAGGATGAAACTATTTAGGATGTCTGGAAAGACGCTGGAGAGGACAGACGGACACCTACCTGAGAGCTGGCCGGGGCAACCAAATTGATTCCTGGAGGGGCTGCAAGAGCTCCTGAGGGTGGGCCCATGGCAGAAGTGATGACTCGATATGGAGAGCCCAGGGCATTGAGGGGGGTCCCCACTGCACTCAGAGTCCGTGGGGCACTCACTGGGGTGTCAGTGTAGCTGGGGTGGCTGTCCATGGGCTTCCCTGTGGACAAGGCTGCCGACGGGCTCATGGACGTGGAGCCAGAGTGGCCTGGGGAACCTGTAAGGAGAAGATCAAAGGTGATGAGAGGCTAGGGGAACACAGGGATGGCACACTAGGACAGAGCCCCCTCCTTTTGTTTTCTATATCCTTCCCCTCCTTCCAGCCACACCTGCACACCTGTGAACTCCCGCAGCTGGTAGAATAAAGGCAAGCAAAGACCAGAGAGGGGAAAGGGCCTCCTGAAATACTCATTGATGTGCCAGTTCTCTGGTGCACCACATGACATCCACCTTGAACTGTGTCAGATCAACAGCCAGGGCCACAGGGGCATAGCCCACATGTCCCCAGGCCTGGGTGACTGTGACCTGAGCCAGCCAGACAGGGAAGGTGAGTCAATACCAACCCCCCAGTTGGGGGATGGAGTGAGCAGGTGTCCAGGCTGCTCCAGAATTCCCTGCCTCAAATTCATATTGCTCTGAGAACTGGGGCAGGGCTGAACCTATAAAGTCAGGAGAAATTCATTCATTCATATGTAACGAACATCTGTTAAGGTGCAGGACCTACATCAGGTGCTAGGGATTCAGAACTGAAGGGAACACAGTTCCTGCTGTCGGGAACACATTCCATAATGACCATGGGGAAGGCAGAGGCTGTTATCATGCCCTTGACTGCCAGTAGCTTTTGCAGCTTTATGCCCATAAGGTTCTTGTCCTGCCAATCTCTTGGAAGGTTAATCAGCGCTCAGGGAAGAAGACTCAGGATGGTTGGGCATGGCTCAATGGCCACAGAGGCCCAGGAAGGCAAGCGCAGCCAGGCCTGCCCCGAGTGTTTCTGCCTCCGGGGATAGGGAGCTGCGGCCACAAGTGTCTATGAAATGGGCTCTGGGCAGATGGCACCTGGTACCATTTTCCCCAGATAAGATGAGCCCAAGTTTAGCTGCAACTCAAGATGAAAGAAAAGAAGGGTGCCCCACTGCCATCTCAGGAGATTGGCATGGAACATTCTCTCCAGAAGAGAGGAGCTGTGAGCCTGAGCGTCTGCAACAGCAGAGGAGAGACTGGGCAAATAACAGAGAAGCCCACCCTAAATCACGGTGCCACTGCCCCGTGTGGCTGGCGTGCAAGAACAGATTCAAAGAAACCATGTGTTAGGCTCCATCACCGCATCCATGCTGTCCTCGTGGATGGGACATGAGAGGATTAAGGGGAGGGGTGGTGAGTAAGCATGGTTTGCTGGAGAAACCATCCAATTCTCTCCACTTCCTACTGGAGCCCAGCACCACGCCAGGAAGCTAGGATGCTGAGGGGAGTAAGTCACGTGCCTGACCTTAGGTGGTTCACCGTTGAATATCTCTTGAGTGCCTTCTACATGCAGAGAAGGCACTGCATGTCTTAAGCCTTTCGGAGACCTCAGTAGCACTGAGCGTAGTATTAGGAAGAGAATTTAGGGAGGGAGGTGCTGTCTTCACATTCTGGAGGGGAGCATGGAGCATCAGAGGTATAACTGTGCAGCTGTTCTTAAACATAAATGTCCCACTAGAAAAATGTCAACCTGTAGTTGCCCTTGGAGCATCTACTAACTTAGTTAAGGTCTACTTATGGAGAGAACAGTCACTCCCATGTCTGAGGAGTCTGTGCCCTTCTAGTGATTCTACCTAGGAGTTTCAGTCTATCAGGTGTCTTGTCTCATAAACAGATGAATCCCAATCATGATCTGAGGTGAACCAAATGCTCAGGGTCCACAGAGAAGTGGTAAAGGGGTTTAAATGAACAAGTGAGACACTTCTTATGTGTCCTGAATAGGCAATTTCCATACATTAACTCATTTTATCCTGATAATAGGCCTATGAGGATCGTCTCAGCCTTTTACAGATGAGACCACTTAGGCTCAGTCTCACCCCCATGCTGTTCCCAGTTCCAGGATGACTTACCCCCACCTCCTTTGTCTAGCAAGTTCTGATTCATCTTTCAAGGTCTAACTCAAGTATCACCTCCTCCAGGAAGTCTTCCCTGGTATTCCTACTCTGGTTTAATGCCCTTTTCTGTTTTGTAAGTAACATCTTGTGTATTTCCTTGTATTTTTCACTAAATTGAGAGGGGAAAAATGTGTCTGTTTATGTATCCTCACCACTAGCACTGTACTGGCATTAGCCGGGAAGTAAGCGGCAGAGCCTAGGTTCAAACTGTTAATCTGAAGCCCGTGCTCTCTCCTGTGTGCTCTGTCAAGGATAGCAGAGATGATTCGGAGAGCCATCATATCACAAAGTACAAGATGACTCAATTATGAAATGATCTCATGTTGAAAGTTCATCTGAAGAAGAGAGAAGAAGGGGACCTTCCTAGAACTCAAGACAGAAAAAACAAAAATTTTCCCACTGATTAGAAAGAACAATTTTAGACTCTTCTGAGGCGCTGGAAGTCTGTGACATTTAAAGAGGCCAATGTACACCTTGAGCTTGTTACTAAGATAACATGTGACAGGTGAGTTAGAAGCCAGCCCGACTTGATGGGCAAGGAGCCGTGAACTCGGCTGGGATGACAGCTGTCCTTCCCCACAGCCAAGCCATCTGAGGGAAACCGACTTTCCCTTCCAGCATCGGCTTTCCAAAAATGGACCAAAGGGCCCTGCATATTCTGTTTTAATTGGATCTCAGAGACTATGCCTTTCATTTCTATATCCCCAAGGTAAAGCCCAGTGCCTGACACCAGGCTCAGAGCTATGAGACAGAAAGGAACTAGATTTTCCTTCACACATTCATCAACCTGAGAGTTCCCAAGGTATGGAAACTGCAACACCAGTGGTAAGGGACATTTTAGGTGGTATTTTAAGCAGTATGTAGGTAAACTTTTTGAAAATATTAATAGTTTTATATTCATTTTCACTGTCTCCTATTTACAGCAAGTGACTCTGCTTCCATTTTTTATATAAAATGATGTTCCTCAAAATTGCTATTTAAGTAAGAAAAGTAAAGAAAAGTAAATTGACCTCAGAACACTTCTAAGTACAGGAACACATGTTCAATATCATGAAAATAGTATGCAAAGGTATGATGTTTAAGAAACATGAACTGTGCAAAATATAAAAATATGGACTTGGGGAAATTCACAAATTGTTTCCAGAATAAAATGGTAGGTGAGAGAGATTTGAAATTTAAAAGTACATTGTTTTTATTATATTTAATAATAATATAAATTAAGACAATCAGAATATGCCTTGACTTCTCAGTAATGATAATGGTACATTGCTGAGATAGAATTAAACACAGTTAAAGTTTGATTTACAATGGCCTTTAAAATGTGGTTTGTTTCTATTGAGTCAATGACCCAGAAGAGATGGGCTACTTTATAACCGTATTTTTTTAAGTAAAATTCCAAAAGACAAATACATCTTACACAAATGCATCTTGGTTCTTTGCGTCTCACAATGACCCAGCGTTTCTTAGAAATAAACAGCCTTGCTTTTAGAAAAGGTGGAAAACAATGCCTATAATGACAAAAGTGTTTCTCAATGGAAAATTAATCCATTCTCCCAAATAGACTCTAAAGCATACCTGTCCATGACATTTTTATCAGCCTCATTTGCTCTCACTCTTTTTTTCAAAGCCATGTGGGAATTACAGCTAGCACAAGTTTTCCAGAAACCTGGGTTCTAGTCCAAATCCGAAGTCAAGTTTTTCTCTAATGCTTCTCCCTGGCTCCTCTGCAGAGGCTGGGAGCCCAGGTCTCCAGCCTCTGCAGCCCATCAGCCTTGCTCGCCCCCTGACCACACATCCTCTTGATCCCCGTCAGCTCCTCACACTGTGCCCACTGGCAGATGCCTGGGAAATACACAAAATCTGTACTCTGCAGAGTTCATTCTCTTAGCATAGGCATGATTTTTATAGAAATTAACTTATCTGATGGGAGAGGACTTTCTCAGGAGCTTCTCTTCTCTCCTGGCGACATACTGAAGAAACACCTTTCGTATTCCGGGGCCTTATTCTCCCCAGTAAGGAGCCAGCACCCAATGGCTTCTAAGATCCCTTCCAATGCTGTTCCATGAACATTGAGGTCGGTAGCATATGGCTCACTGGCATCTAAAAGAAGTGCAGGTGGTGGTCTGGAATGGTCTGAGTCTGGACCACCTGCCGAGGGGCCCCTGTCATCATCAGCTGGACCATGTTAGCCCTTCAGGCTGTTTGGGATTCCAGATTGCACTTTGAGATGCTGATAGTGTCACCAGGAAGCAAAGCTCTTTGGAAATCTGCAGGGTGCCTACGCTCTATTGATTTCCGAAGCCTTTGTGTGCATTGTACGGGCATTAGGGGTGCAGTCTATGTGGAATACAAGCCTCTGAAGCCCAAAAGTCCTAGGTTGGATTGAGGTTGTACCACTTTCCAGTCACATAAACTTGAGCCAGGAACTGGACCTCTCTCATCCACAGTTTCCTCAGCCATAATTGGAGATATGCACACCTATCTCAGGGGTGCTGAGAGCATCTGAGACGACTGGCCCAGTGGTAGCAGCTGCAATTACTTACCATACTGTAAAAGTGGTGAGGGAGACCTGAGTCTGGCTTGAATACCATGGTAGAAGATTATGTAAATAAAGGGTTTAACCCAAGCCATGCCAATAGTAAGTGCTCTGTTAAGGATTGTCACTACCATACACTAGTACGTACATACCAGTTGTTTATAATATTAGCCACTTCTCTGAGCCCAGAGTGCCCCTCCATTATCCCAGCCACCCCAACCCTTCCCCTAGGACCCTCCAGATCTCCCCAGAATCCATCCCAGCACAAAGATATCCCCCATGCTAACTTCCATTCTGAGTACCTGGTGACCTACTGGCTGTCACATATTTTAAATTTCACCACGATTAACATTGTGGTATCTAGCACTGTGCCTGGAACATGCTAGAAGCTCAAAAAATATTTGTTGCCTAATCAATGAATGGAATAGTTGTTTTGGTTAACTAATGTATACAACTATATATAGAGTTCATCAATAGAAATTATTTGCATAAGAAATCTATGTCCCTGATGTTTACCAAATCCAAAATCTCTGCAATCTCTAGACAACAAATTGCATGTGTGTGTTGAGGGGGTACTTATTGAGAAAGAGAAGCCCAGGTACTTAGAACTACAGAATTCTTACCAAGGCAAGGAAGTTGCTTAGCAACCTTATCCTCAGCCAGTAAACGTAAAATGTTAAGCATGCGTCTTTCTAATTGGCTACACAAGGGAACAAATGGCTTGGTGTTTCCACCCCTTTACTGCTGTACCTGGGTAGAGAATTCAGTGTCCCAGCTTCAGGATGGAATGGAAACTTATTATGAATCATTGATAATGGTTAATACCCACCCACAGGGAAGGGGACAGAGGCAAAAACTTGCTATTTCTAAGTCAGAACTCTCCATTTGAAGTCAAGGGAACATCACAGGGCCCTACCCCACTCTACTCTCTGTCACGGTGGGCACAATCTCACACCCAATCTGCCTCCTTTTCTCCAATGGAGGAATGTAGTACATAAGCCTAAGAGTCATAGAATATTCAGAAACCTGGCCTGTTCTTCCTAGTTGAAGGGAAACTTGCTCACACACCCTTTCCCAGCTTGGCTTGTAATACACAGACAGGCTGCAAGAGAGGTAGGCCAGGGTCTGCCGTATGAAGACACTTAATTGACCCTTAAATTTTATCTCCTCTACTAAGTAACAACAACAGATAATATTTATTAAGCAATTACCATGAGCCAGACATGGTTCTAAACACTTTACAGATGTTGACTCATTTCATCCCTACAAATCCCTTTGAGGTTACCAACTCTCACCCCTATTGAACAAATGCAAAAACTGGGGTACAGAGAAATTAAATAACTTGCCCAAGAGAACATGGCTAGTAAATTATACAAGTGGCATTTGATTCTAGGGGAAAAGCAGCAGACCTGGATTTTAACCCCAGCCCCACCATGTACTATACTAGCTGTGCAGCTACTTATAGCAGTTACTCAGGACCACTCTTCTATCAAGCCCCCATGGGCCCAATTTCTGTCCCCAACTCTGCCCTTCCTAACCCAATTCATGGCCTCTCTCAGGACTTCGACCTGGCACTTTCTTTCTTTTTTTTTTTTAATTTTTATTGGAGTATAGTTGACTTACAATGTTGTCTTAGTTTCAGATGTATAGCAAAGTGAATCAGTTGTACATATACATATATCCCCTCTTTTTAAGATTCTTTTCCCATATAGGCCATTACAGAGTATTGAATAGAGTTCCCTGTGCTATACAGTAGGTCCTTATTAGTTATCTATTTTATATATAGTAGTGTGTATATGACCTGGCACTTTCTGACTAGAAACTTCCCATCTGACTCCAGCCTCTCACATCAAACACAAGCTCTGGTTTCCTTCATCAAGGGTCCCAGCTCAGCCCAGCCTTTTCCTCCCTCTTTCTTCTGCAGAAGGGGTACTCAGATGCCAGGGGCTGTCTAATATGCATTTCTTATATTTAAACTGCTGTGGCATTTTCAAAACCCTTTCACACACACATCAGAGTCGCACGGCCACCCTGAGACCGGACGGGAAGGTATTTTACAGGCACTGAGCTCCACATTTTAACAGATGTGGACACCAAGATATCAGTTCTCAGGGAGTGAGAAGTAGAGGCTGCATCTCATAACAGGAAGCTTTTTCTGCTGCCAATGTCCTTTCTGGCTTTCTTGATGGGGAAAATGAAGAAACGTGATGGAAGTGGCTAGCGAGCTGTGGGAGAAGAGACACTCCTTCTGGCCCCGAGGCTCAGCCCCCTTGGCCTCTCAGCAGGAATAAGAGAACACAGCAGCTGATAGGCTGACACTGCTGTGTGCAGCCCTGGCCAACTGGCCAGGCTTTCTGGGCTCTGCCCAGAGAAAGCTTTCAGGGTAGCTCTGCCTGATTCCTGCAGTCCCCAAAGGAGAGATGGCTGGCTGTTCAGGGTAGGGGCTGGAGGTTGCTTCTTCTAGTACCTGGAGAAGGGGGAGGGGGAGATTGGCATCCTCCACTCCCCCCCCCATCCCTCCCTTCTCCCTCCACCTCCACCCCCTCCCCTAAAACCTGTGATGATGGAGGTAGTGAAAAGCAGGCAAAGATTGATAATCAGCCTCATTATTACCAGCATTATATATAATTATAGCAAAACCTCACTCATTTGGATCATTTGAGAGAAAAATCAGTCTAAATTCATGACAAGTTGGCAGATTACTTTTAAATTACGATTTTATTACTTCTAAGTAACACACATGAAGAGTTTTTGCTTCAAGTACCACAAGCTAATGGTTATTAAGTGGGGATTTTATAAAATCTGCTTTAAAAGACTCTTTTGTAATTAACACCCGTTAATATGCTAATGAGGTTCCTACTATGCTTGCTTTTTAAATTGCTCGAAAACGCTGTAACTTAAAGAGGCTCAACACTTCTACAATCTTAGTTGCTTAACAAACCTTTTTTGTTATTTTTTCATGAATGAGCAAATACAAACTTGCTCCTGCCATGATCAGTTTAATCACCATTCCAAATTAATTCTGTCATAAATTAATAAGGCCATATTGTTTGGGGGTAGAAACCAGACTTTCAGGACTTGAAGAACCACCTTATTTTATAGAAGAGAAACTAATCCCAGAGAAGTTGCATGACTAGGTCGAGGCCACACAGGACAAAAGCACTGGGTCTTCTGCTCCCAGGTCCAAGCTTATTCCATCCATTACATACAGGCTTACATTCATAAAACTCTTTATAATTATCTGCTGTGTATTTCCATATCAATTATTGGTTCCGTCAGTCAAAAAATATTTGTTGAGTGCCTACTGTGTGCCAGGCTCCGTGCTAGGTACTATGGATATAGCAGTCCCTTGGAGGCCACTGTCTGTTCCATTCAAGCTTCAAACTGACTCAGAAGAGTTGAAAGGGCAGAAATTATCCCCATTAGGCAGATTAGAAAACTGAGGTTCAGAATGACAAAGTGACATTTGCAAGTGCTTATTGTGAATTATTAGAGACCTAGAATCTGAGTCTAGCATTATTTCTGTCAACCTTCCTCCATGTAATTAATGGCATTTGGCCTGCAAACCAGCCTTCCCACCCAGGACCAAATTTGAACTTCTCTGGTACAGATGGATATTTTGCCATCCCTAACACATTCGAGGCACCAGGGGGTACTAGAGCAGGGTCTCCACCAACCAGGACAGGCTGTCTGTCTCTTTAAACAAGTTCCATGCACTGATACACCATGTACCAGACCATCCACCAAGACAAATGCCAGGAAGTGCTCCAGGCATTTGCTGAGGGTGCCCCCCTCTCACCCCTTGCTCCTGAAGTCCTTGAACACCAATTCTGCCCACACCCAGCTCTTGAATCCATGACCTCAATCCCTTTCTCTGTCTATATAGGCTTCTTGTACATATACGCTCTCCCTAGACTCTCAATATGGACTGTCTTCTAAAGACTGCAGTTGTCTTAAAATACAGCAAACCATATCCCTAGTGCAATGTTACCATTGGGTAATGGACATGGTATTATTTGTTCTCAGGTTCCAGGTACCTAAATTCCTTGAATCTAATCACTTAACTTCAGCCCCAAGAAACGTTTCCAGGAATAATTCATCTCTAAGTGTTCTGCAGACTTCAGAGCTTGTAACTGGTTTATATACTCCTTCAGGGCAGAGGATGGGTCTTAGTTCTCGGTGTCCCACACAACCCTTGCACAAGCCAGATGCTGAGCCAAGGTGTGCTAAATGAATGATTGACAGGCATTCCCGGAGCAGTCTGGATATACTTTCCCTCCTGAAGATCTCTAACCTTTGCTCTGCTCCCCATGTCACTGAGGCTGAGAAAACATAGGTACCGTGAGCCCCAAGCCTTCCAAGAGACTGCTTCCTCACGACACTAGTGACCAGCCGAAGGAGGGACAAAAGACATGCTGAGTCACAGAAATGAAACCCAGGCAACCAGCCTAGAAGAGACAGCCCAACATATTTATTAAGCACTTTCTTTACCGCTCCTCTTTTTGTAAATGCTTTTTTAATCAAAGATCACAAGCTTTTCCATTTTTTAAGTTCAGATGCTGAATTCTGAAATCCCATCAGGAATTTGAGTTTGGTCTTGAACCTAGAAACTCTTGCTCTCTCCCTCACCCCTTTCTCAGTTACAGTATCTGATAAAGGGAGCCAAGGGCCCCAGGTTATGAAAATTGAAATTGAGGAAACTCAGGGGGACATGAATCATTAAGGACACTGGCCTGGGGCGAAGGTATCCTGAATATTATAGGGATGGGAGGTCCCAGGTCACTGCTCTGTCTCTGCTGGATCTCATGAGTGTCTGCCCTGGAATAACTCGTTAAAATACAATGTTCTGTAACTGGCACAGAATCGATGTCTTCTTTACTTCATTTTGTCAGCCTCTCCTACTGCACAGTCTGACACTTTAAGAACAGGCATACCTCCTCTAAGAAAAACCTACATACAAAATTTTAGCTGAATTTACTACCATAGTCTCCAATTTTTCTGAAGTAGGAAAGAGAAATGAACTTTTATTGCGTGTTTACAATTATCCAGGCTTTATTTTATTGAATCCCTATACTGTGGAAAGTTAACCCTGACCCTGTGTAGTTGGTATTTTTACCCTGTTATTTTACCAGCGTGTTGGGGGAGGGCTCTCTGTGGCTTGGCCTCTCTTTACTCTTCCTTCTGCCACCCCACGTGGCTCCCGAGGGGGCTCAGGGGAACCCAGTTTGAAGACCATAAACAGCCACAGGTCCTGGGCAAGCCCCACCTGCTTTCCCAAGTGTCCTCCTCTGTAACTGAGGGGTCAGAACAGATGAGCAGCAAGTCCTTTTTCTAGCTTTAAAGATTCAGCTCTTGCAGGGAAGGGAAGGGGGGCAGGGGAGTTATTTAGAGGTAGTGTTGTTAATCACGCTAACTGGGGGACAATCAGAACAGTAATAGAACTTCTCTGGAATGATCCCCTAGGGGATGGCAAAATACTCAACAGGGCACATCCTTGTGCATTAACTTATGCATTTGACCACAGCTGCTTCCCCATCACAACAGAAGATCCGAGCAGTTGTGGAAGAGACTATAGCCAGCCAAGACTAAAATGTTTACTATCTGGCCCTGTAGAGAAGTTTGCCAACCTCCGCCCTAGAATACAAATTAAAATCAAGTGAGGTTCATCTGGAAATTTTTTTGACCTTTGTCTTATTAGCACCTTTGAGGGCTCAGTCCCCTGCCCCCCACCCCTGTCATTTTATTCATTTGCTGCAAGTATGCATATTCAAGAAAAAGCATTATGATCCCTAAATAAGTTGTGAAGAGCACAGAGTAAGAACTGAATATGTTAATTGTTGTTCTTATACATAATTCACCCATTTGGGGTGGATCTGGGACTCCACACACCGGCCCCCCTCCACCTCCTCTCCACCCTTCCCACCCCCTCTGCCTTCCCCAGCAAGCTGCAAGCGGTATGCACAGTGTAGGGTTAAGCACAACACTCCTGACATCTGCCTGGATTTGGATCCTGGGTCCACTCCTTACCAGCTGGGTGATCTTGGGCAGGTTACCCAACTTCCTTGTGGCTCGACATTTCTGTCAGTAAAAATGGGGACAGGGATAACAATGGTACCTTACCTCCTAGGGTCCTTGAGAATATTAAATGAGATGGTGCATGTAATGCCCTTGGAAGAGGGCTTGGCACATGGAAGGTGTCTAATAAACGTCAGCTATTATTTTCACTCTTTTGAGAAAATTACCGAACCAAGACCTGGGTCAATCTCATGAAAGCCACCCAAACCCAGGCATTCTAGAACATTCACTTCTTAGATTCCCTGGGCCTCTGTGTTTTCTACTTTCAAATAAGAGGAGAAAATAGCAGCTTCCTCTGGGAGCCCCTGGCATCGCAGCCACCCAACTCTGGTGGCTAAATTCTCTGCAGATACAGAAGCTACATAATGAAGGGAAGGAAGAGGTGAAGAATTTTGATTACCCTTTGCATAATTTCTTCCCCCAGTTGCCATTCAGCTCTCTATCTCTTGGTAAGATTGTAAATGTTTCAGAAAATAGTTTATACTGAATATGTTCCTTCCTAAATCTCGTAAACAGTTATTCCTTCCTACATAAACCCTAACCACTTACATCCACGGTAGGTCCCTATTAGCCACCCACACATTTGTCGGAGGGAAAAAATATGTTCTGGCACGCGCACACACACACACCCTCCTCCCACATCCTCATATTGCCCTCCACACATACACACACACACACACACACACACACACAC
>NW_021146843.1:18119-25000 GCF_002837175.3 Physeter macrocephalus
CCTCCACACAAACACACACACACACACACACACACACACACCTCCAACTCAACCCCTCCTCTATGGCTATTCTTAGGTGAGAAGGGGAGTATTCTACACAAATGGTCAGAGTCTGTAGGGCAGGACTCTTGCAAATCAGTAGGCCCCCAGAAGAAGCCCGCAGTTAATTGTCCAGAGGCCACCATTGCTCCTGAGTGACTGCTAACCTATCCTGCGCTTTATTCCTCAATGCCAGGCTACTGTGTCTGCAACCATTGGGCAGTGCCATGGCTGGCTTAGGGCTCTTCACCCCCTCAAGGCGGGCGCTGCTGCCTTAGCTCTCCTGCAGCAAGTCTGTGGCCCACAGAAGCCGTGAGAGGCAACTCAGCACGTCCTGGACTCTGGAGCCAGAATCCCTGGGGTCAAAGCCTTGGCTGTGCCATTTTCTAGCTATGGGACCTTAAAAGAAGTTACTGCACCTTGCAATGCCTCAGTTTCCTTGCTGATAAAAGGAAGGTGATAATATTGGTAATAGTACCTACTCACTGGGTTGTCATGAGGATTAAATAAGATAATACTAGTGAAGTGTTTACAATGGTAGCTGGCACTTAGCAAGCGCTACTGCGTGCTTGTTAAATGAAACAAGAGAAGTCCCCTCTCCCCTAATCTCCTTCTCACCCTGAGGATTACCGCACAATTGGACGGGGGGGGATTACAGGCTTTGTTTTGCCATCTTCTTAGAGGTAGCAACTGTCTCATCCAGGCAAACAAATCTCTTACTGGGCAGCTGGCAAAGCCAGGACTTGGCAGAAAAGGAAAAGAAAAGGGCTCTCACCTCATCACATGGCAGGGCCTAGAGCTGGGAGAGTGGGCACGCTGGTGGGGCTGCTGCAGCCCAACTAGTCCCCACTCTGTGGCCACTTTGACCAGTGTCTTGTTCACGGATGGGGGGGAAGGCCTGATATCTGGTAAGCACAGCCCAGATGCAAATCTCAGGTGTGTTGTTTCCCAAGGGTGACATTGCTTCCCTAGAGATCCTCACAGATTCCAGGAGCCCTCTGTGGTTCCATTTGCTAATATGTAAAAGGGCAGGGGTTATACACTAAATCATTTAATATGTGTGGCACAACTTGCTGCGTTTGGGCAAAGGTGGTGAGAGGCTGCAGGTAATGTCTGCTCCCATCCTCAGGTTTCCCCAGTGCCTATGGGTGGGTCCTCCTCCTTCCTTCCCTCCCTCCCTCACTGCTGCAAGTTCTCAGGAAGACCTCCGTTTTCAAGGGGTCCCTGTCCTTTGCTCAGTGTTTCCGCCTCTTAGCTGGCGAAAGCAAACAAAATGGAAAACATCAGCAGAACTATACAAAATAATTGTTCTCCTCCCTCAGGAATGGGGAGGAAAAGAAGCATTAGGGAGAGATGTTTCAACAGCCTAGATTATCCTTTCTCCTCCCACCCCTCATGTTATATCAGCCTACTTCTTCCATGGTCCAGCCAATTGTGTTTCCTTTTATCTGAAACCTGATTACACTAAATACCAGAGCTCTCACAATTATGAACATTTAAACCAGCAACGTATGTGGGTCTTCATGGATTTAATTTTATTTCCCCAGATTCCTAATTCATTATACTACAGTAATGTTTGACTTTTAGATTAATTTGCATTTTAGTACTTGAACAAAATGGAGGGGATGAAAACATTAACTTTTACTAAATACCACATATACAGACAGCACTCTATAGCTGCTTTTTCAAGCATTTGCACGTTTAATGCTCACAACCATGATCTGAGGATGGGATGTTAAACTCTGTTTTAGAGACGAGGCTTAGAGAGGTTCAATAACTTGCCTAAGGTCACACAGCTAGTAAGTGAAAACCTAGAAACCAAACTCAGTTCTCTGTGTGTGTGTGTGTGTGTGTGTGTGTGTGTGTGTGTCTTTCATGCTCTTTTCACTCCATCAGATTGAAGGAACACTATTAGAAGTTTGACTCAGGGGCTTTTCCAGAAGGGCTCTCCCCCTCAACTCCACATTAAACTATTCCTGCCTTCCTTGAGGCCTCAGTTTACACATCTATAATATAAGAGGGCTAAGATGCTCTTTGAGGCCCCTTAGCAGGCTACCGTCCCAAGATTCCAGCCAGCAGCCCCCAGCGAATTCTGGACTAGATCTTCTTTTTCCAGACTTTCTCTCCCTACATCTGTCCACCTTCAATCCTTTTATTCACCCCAACTGTTACAGAGGGTCTCCTTGGCAGTCATGAAGCCATAACCTCACAGACCTCAGGGGTCCCAAGAATCTCATGGATAAGCGTGTTCTTCAGACAACTGAACTCAGAGGGAAAAGGAAAAAGTACTTCTCGGCTGTGAATGGGACCAAGATGGGAGCTGAAAAGGCTTTTCACACCCAGGACCCAACTGTAAACTGGAGATCAGATGTCCAGGTCACAGCCTTGGCCACCACTCTTACCGGGTCATGTCACGAGACTGGCCCCAAGAACTTCAGCATTACCACCTCCAGGATGTGTGTCCATGGCCCCCCACCCGCTGTGTCCAAGTGGCAACCTCCTCCTGCAACAGATAGGGCACGTGCCATGCAGTATTACAATGTGTCTGGTCCAAATAATAGAGACTACATCTCATGCACATCTGTATTACCAGCGCCTAACTCCATGCTTGGCCCACAAAACCACCCAATGTACCCCGAATGAATCAGCAAACCCCCTGGCTTAATGACTCCAGGACAGGGACCCCATCCACTGGCCATGTCCCACCACACCTTATAGAGGGGACTGCCCAGAGGGATAGGCAAGCTTTGCCCCCAAGCCTTCAGATGAATGGCCTATCTGTCCCCACAGGAGGTGGGGAGAGCAGAGACTTTTCAGTTCTCAAGACCTGACAAGTTTCTGCTTTGTCTTGCCTGCCAGAATCCGTGGGGCAAAAGCTCTCCCCTTTGGCTCCCAAGAACCCAAACTGTATGCCACCAGATGCCAAGTGAGAGGCCAGTTGGTCAGCTGTTGGTTCCATGTATCCAAGCTGGGCGACTGTGCTGCTTCTGTCGCTGAATGGAAGGAGCCTTGGGACCAAAGTGCCTGGGTGTGAAGGCAGCCCCTGGGAAGTGCCGCCCAGCTGCGCTGCCTGGCTTGGCAACTTGGAGCTCCAGCTCGCCTGTTTTCTGCTATGAGAACCTGGACCACCCAGCCCCTCCACCAACTCCCAGATTCTGACCGATAGCAGAGACCCTGGAAATGGAATTGGGGGCAGCAGCAGGGGGAGGGGACAAGAGGCTATTAGCAAATCAAAAGGGGGAGAAAACAGAGGAAGGAAAACAGGGTGGCAAATTAAAGTGCTATGTTTTCTTTTTAAAAAAATCCAATTCTAAGGAAATCTGCTTTTAAATAAAACAATCAGTCCCTTGTTATGAAGAATCCCAGGGACCCTTAATATAGGCAAAACCTTTTGAGTCACATTTGTTTTTCCGCATGGCAAGTTGGATAATAGGTACCTCCTAGTAATTTCCCCTACCTTTTCCACTCTTCACACCCACGCAAACACACCGGGTTATAACAATGCACTTAGTCTACCTTTGTCTCAGACATATTCCCAAGCATGTGGGTTGAGGCTCTCCTTAGAATATCCCCATATCCTCCCATCTGTTCACTCATTCTGATGTGCAAACAGATCCTCACCTACGGACCATTCTCTGCCCCTCTCTCGCTCCCTCCCTCTCGCGGTCCCTGTCCCTCTCTCATGCACACACACACACACACACACACACACACACACACACACTCTCACACGGAAACACACTACGTACGCCTATAAACATATATGCTCTCCTAATTCAATCCTAATCCAGTTATCCGGATCTCCCCATCTCCGCTCCGTCTCTCCAGACGGTCCCCACGGTGAAGCCATGTGAAATACTCACCTCCGAAGCCTGTGGGAAACTTCATGAAGTGAGAATAATTTCCATACATGTTGACTCTTCAGTTCATAGTCCTCCCGGGCGCGTCTGCTCAATCGCTCGGCCTCTCCCGGCTCCCGAGCGCTGCCGCGCTCCCTTCAACTTGGGCTAGCAAGAGTGGTCATCGCTTCCTACCAGCCCGGGCAGCTCGGGCTGGGCCAGCCCTCTGGGATTAGTCAGGAATCTGCCTCTCGATCTGAGAGCCCACATCGTGCGTTGAGCCGGCGGTGGCGGCAGCAGCTGGTGCCTGTCAGTAATCACGCATAATGCCGCCGCCGCTGCCGCCACTGCCACACTGCCACCGCCGCGCTGCCGCTGGAGATCCTGTTGCTAGTTTGATTAAGTCGGGGCTGGGCTGCTGCGTGCGACTCTTCCACCTCCCGGCTGGTCCCCAGAGGTCCCCACCGGTGGTGGCACAATCTATTATCTGGGAAGCCAATCGATGTGTGACCGCCCCAGAGTAGGTCAGGACAGAGGAGGGGGAAGTGGCCGGGCGGGGGAGTGCGGGGGGGTGGGACTCTTTAGGTGCCTTTTCTTTACTTGCAGCCCCCAAAATCAATGGGATTTTATTAAAGTGCATTTTCTCACTGCGGCTTCTATCTATCCAATGCACTTGGTATTTGATCTGGGAAAGGTGGTGGGGATAGGGGCCAAGAGAGAACAGAGCCCTTTCATAAACCCGAGATTGGCCAAGTGTGAGAGGCCATCCCCAGCTTTGGAAAACTAAACCAGAGTGGCCCTTAGATCTGGGGTGGGCCCCTCCTGTTCTGGTGGCCGGAAGCGTTTGTCTGTGCTCTAAAGGTAGAAGCTTGACAAGGGCAGTTAGAAGCCAGAGCTCGCTGACACAGAAAACATACAGGTAGGGGAGACAAATGGGGTGGTCCTTCTCTTATATTTCACTGGAGGGATGCATTTACCTTACATACCACTGTCATCAGGCCACCTGTTCAAATAGCACCATTGAGTCCTCAGTGGCACAGAGACTCCTGGGTGCAACCAACTCACAGATGAAAAAGCCTAAGCATCCCTTTGATGTTTGGATCTACTATACAGCTTTCCCGACAAGCCACTGCTCCACCTATACTTGAATACCTCCAATAATGGGGAGCTCACTACCATTTCATTCCATTCCATTTCTGGACAGCTCTTACCATGAGAAAGTTTTTTATTAAGCTGAAATCTGTCTCCTCCCTGCCGCTTCTGCCCACAGGTTCTAGGCCTCTCCCTGGAGCCACACAGAGAAACCTGTGGGGTCTTTCACAGTAGGATCTTCTGCAAAGTCGGAGATAAATCTCCCAAGCCCATAGTCTACCTTCTCTGGGCATTCTGGCCTCTTTTATTCATTCCACATATCACCAACTGTTCAAGTCTATTCACAACCTATCCTTTTTCTATGAATATACTTCAATTTACAGAGACTCCCTTATGGTAGGGAAGCGGGTAGGCCAGACTTGGATACAATACTCCAGATATGGTCCAAATCTTCTTGTGGTGTATGTATTGGCAGGGCAATGAGAGTGCTATCAGCACACCCTCCAGGGGTCAGAGTCATGGGCTGAGCTCTGAGAGTCTGAAACAAAGGTGAGAGGTTTTCTCCTGATGCAGCATGGCTCATAGTCAGAGAGGCAGTCAAATCAGGGCCCCATGGGGAAAAAAACCCCAAGATTCACACGCTAGGAGAACCCAGAACAAAAACTGAGAATAAAGGGCAAGAGGCAGGAACAAAGCCAGGATGACAATGGGGGAAGAGGCCAAGATGGATGTCAGAGCAAAAGCAGGTCAGGAAGGAGGAAGAAAGATCAGGCCGTCTCTGAGAAAAGTCTTGGTGACTGGAGCTCTCCTGGCTAGTCACTGGTCTCATAGCATCAGCTGAGAACCAGCGTGGACGTGACTAGTGCAAAATACACACAGAATGTCATTTGCTTCCTTGCATTAGCTTCTGGGCAGCCCCACATGCTTATTCATGTTGGAATTGATAAATCCCACACCCCAAGTTGTATTCTCTTTTATGCATATTCTCCACCCCGTTCTTGGGCAATTGGTTTGGGAGTCAACACGCAATATCTTCCTATATTCCTCTGAAATGAAAACGTTTAGATTCATTCATCAGCCCAGATTTTTTGAGATCCTGCTTGTTTTGTCCAGTGTATTTTTTATTCCTCTCCCCATATCATGACTTCTTCAGATCTGATGAACTGCTTTCCATATTTTATCCAACTTGTGGGTAAAAATGTTGAAAAGGACATAGCAAGGACGTCTTATAGCGTACCACCAGAAAGTCCGTTTATTAGTACCAGTGACACTTTGTTCTCCCACTTTCTAGATTTATGTCCTGGAGAGGGTGTACCTAAAGAGAAAGCCCCAACTCAGAAGCCAGCCTTGCTGGCAAATCCCAGGTCCATTGCTTATAACCTCATGATATTGGCAAGTTACTGAATCTCCCTGAGCCACATAGGTTTGTTGTGAGGATTAAAGAAGCCAATACATATTAATCACTTAGAATGTGCCAGATATATAGTAAGTGTTCAATATGTGTAAGCTATTTTGATGATGATGATGATGATATAACTTAAAGCAAGTCGATTTACCCCTTGTTTCCTTTTTCTCATTTTTAAAAGGATGGAGTACATGAGATGAGTTCTAAAATCCCCTTCACCTTTAAAATTCACTGCATATTATAAC
Organism: Physeter macrocephalus; assembly: GCF_002837175.3. Lineage (NCBI taxonomy): Eukaryota > Metazoa > Chordata > Mammalia > Artiodactyla > Physeteridae > Physeter > Physeter macrocephalus. The sequence goes on from NW_021146843.1 coordinate 24,740, forward strand.
ATATACACCGTACTATACATAAAATAGATAACCAAAAAGGACCTACTGTATAGCACAGGGAACTATACTCAATATCTTGTAATAACCTATAATAGAAAAGAATCTAAAAAAGAATAATGTATATATGTATATTTATATGTATACATATATACATATATATGTAACTGACTTACTTTACTGTACACCTGAACCTAACACAAAATTGTAGATCAACTATACTTCAATAAAAGAATAATAAATCAAAAAAATTAAAAGAAATAA
>NW_021146844.1:0-16217 GCF_002837175.3 Physeter macrocephalus
TGTCCACCCCTACCCCTGCCTCAGCTAAACAGCTTCCTTCAGTTCTTTTCTCCTCGACCATCTGTCCCAGCCCCAGCCCCCTGCCTCGCCCTCACACAAACACCTGAGCCCAGGAGGGAGCCCCCCCCGCCCCGGGCGGGGCTGCCCTGCAAAAACATGCCTCTACCAAAACCCCCCTTTCTCAGCCATGGTCGCCCGGCCCCTGCCTCCTCGGCCCCCGGCACCGGCATCAAATCAGGCCTCAAATCAGGCCGAACTTCTTCCCAGAGTTCCTGAGGGATAAATGCGGGAGCAGAGAGCCAGACCCCAGCCAGAGTGGGGTCAGTGTGGACAGGGGTCAAAGGGCAAAATCTGGGTTCCGCTTGTGGTTCACAGAACCCAGAGACCTGTTGCTAGGTAACCAGATCTCCCAGCACCTTCCCGACACATCCTGAGCTGCCGATAGGCAGCCTCCAGCCATCTTCCCTGAATCTCTCAGACACCCACCCTCTGTGGGACCCTGAAAAGCAGGAGGAGGGGAGAAGCAAGCCCTGCCACCACCCCCGAGCTCCGGCACCCCCGTTTCACTGTGAAGATTCGGCCGCTGGGCCGTCAGGTCACAGCTGCCATGAGTCTGGGCATCATGGAGGAGGAGGATCTGGCCGAGTACTTCCGGTTGCAGTATGGGGAACGGCTGCTGCAGCTGCTGCAGTAAGTGTCAGAGGGCCTGGGACCACCATGCCCAGCCAGTGCCCCACCTTCCCACCTGTCCCCCCTGCTCCTATAACCCAGCACCCCAAATCACCCTGGCACCAATCCGCCCCATCCCCGGCCCCAGCTTGCTCCGCAGCACGCCCTTCTCTCCTTCTCCCCTCTCCCTCTCAGCACACCGTTCTTCCCGCTCAGATGGGGCGGGGCGCCTTCCCTCCCCACGGGTGCCGTCTCCATGGGTTCCTCCCGGTCCCGGGCTGCCCCAGGCCCTCAGAGCCCACAGTCCCGCTTGCCTGTGTCTTGGGCAGGAGGTTCCCCAGCACTGAGGACCACTCAGACTCCCCATCCATCCGGCTACTGGAGAAGAAGAAAGAGGCCAAGATCATGCACCATGCCATGGGGCAGAAGAAGGAGGTGGGAGGCGCAAGGGTTGGGCGCGGGGAGGGCCGCGGGGCTCAGGGAGAGCCTGAGGACGGCCCTCTGTGTTGTGGGTGGTGGTGGCTAGAGCCGGGCCTCGTGGGTGGCGAGCCTCTGTTTCCTCTGCACAGCACAGAAGGGATCCGAGTCTTGGGGCACCAGTGTCCTGCGATGCTCTGCTCTGAACCAGACGTGGGGTGGAAAGTGGGCACCTGGGGACAGGGGCTCTAGGGCAGGGGATGCTGGGGCCTTCCTCGGTTCCCATCCAGGGGTCCTCCTGACCTCCCTGCTCCCCCTCACCCCTAGACATTTCAGCGCAGGATGGAAACCCTGAACCTGCGCTGGGAGGAGCTGGGAGTCAAGGAGGCCCAGCTGAAAGCCCACATACAGAAGTTTGAGCAGTTCATCCAGGTACGAAGGGGCGTGGCCTGCTGCAGCAGGGGTACCACACTCTGCAGTTGGTCAAGTTGCCCCTCCTCCCACTCTGCACCTTCTCCACCTCTTCCCCCTCCCTCCTTATCCTTGATTTCCCTGACTCCTCACCCTGGGTTAGAGGTCTCCTTGGTGCTCACCAGTGCCTGGGGCTTTCCCCTTTATCTCCCCCTCCTATTGCTCTGTGTGTATTGATAGTTTCCTGCTGCCCTGTCAGTCTCTGCCCCCTCTAGATTGCTGTTTCCTATTTCCTTGCCTGGGGTTGGCACATACAGTTTATCCAGTGAATGAATGATTGATGGATGATGAATAAATGAATGAATGTGCCACGGTTAGGGCCAGGCACTTGGGGATACAAAGATGAATCAGACAGGGGTTTATTTTTTATTTTTATTTATTTATTTTTAAAATAAATTTTTATTTTATTTATTTTTAAAATAAATTTTTATTTTATTTATTTATTTATTTTTGGCTGTGTTGGGTCTTCGCTGCTGCGCGCGGGCCTTCTCTAGTTGCGGCGAGCGGGGGCTACTCTTCGTTGCAGTGCGTGGGCTTCTCATCACGGTGGCTTCTCATTGCGGAGCACGGGCTCTAGGCGCATGGCCTTCGGTAGTTGCGGCACATGGGCTCCGTAGTTGTGGCTCACGGGCTCTAGAGCGCAGGCTCAGTAGTTGTGGCGCATGGGCTTAGTTGCTCCGCGGCATGTGGGATCTTCCCGGACCAGGGCTCGAACCCGCGTCCCCTGCATTGGCAGGCAGATTCTCAACCACTGGGCCACCAGGGAAGCCCCCAGACAGGGTTTTAGTCCCCCCAGCTCACCCTACCCCTCCATCCTTGCACTGAAGGCCCAGGCAGGGGGCGTTGAAGAACCAGGTACTGGAGTCCCCTCTGAGACAACCCCTCTCAGTGTGTCCTGAGAGGAGGGATTTAACCATTTTAAAATCCAGATTTCTCCAGACTGGCTCCAACCGGGCACCTGCCGAGCCTTGAAGGGCTGGCCCAGCCCCAGGGGGTAACCTCTGGCCTCTGCTACAGGGCAGTCCTGTTCTCTAGCATCTTTGTCTCTCTCTCTGTCTAAACCAGGTGGGAAAGGCAGCTGATGGACCAGGCATTATTCTCCAGAGGTCCAGTCTTTCTTACTGGCCAGAGAAAAGCTCAAGGAGTGCTTGGGGTGGCAGGAGATTTGGGGGTGAGGGGTTCCGCAAATCGTCAGTATCCTGGAGAGCTTGTTACAGATACGGACCCTGGGCCCCTCCCCTCTCCTTGCTTTCAGCAGGCCTGAGGTCAGGCCCAGTCGACTGTATTGTTAAAAGTATCCCCAGGGGATTGTGATGCCCGGCTGGGCTTGGAAACCACTGGTTTGGGGCCCCTCTGTCCTCTCCTGGACCCACAGGGCCAAATGCAAATCCTCCGGGTGGCTTCTTCCATGTCTTCCAAATGCCACCACCACAGGCACCCATCTGGGTGGAATCACCACAGCCCCTGAAGGGGGAAAGGAGCCACACACATGCAGTGTGAGAGGTCTGCCCCTCATCTTGGGAGGAGAGCTTGTCCTCCCAAGGAAGGAAGGAGGACGGATCAGCCCAATTGCAGCAGCTGAGCCTCATGTCTTTCTCTGTGGGCACTGAATTGCCTGCATCATCTCCTCCTGTCCCCACCTGATGCCAGTCTTGAGCTACAGGAACATCCTCTCCGGAATGGCCTTGCCCCACCAGGCCCTCCGGACTAGGCCCACCTCCTAGCTCGTCTCCCTAGAGCTCCAGCAGGGTTGCCCCAGCTTTTGAAAGGAAGAGAGGGGCTCCTGCCTCTCATTTCTACAACTGGAGAAGCTGAGGCACCAAATCAGGAGAAACTTTGGGCTTCCCAGGTCTGGGCCCAGGACTCTGCCCTGTGACAAATGGCCACCACTAAGGATAGAGATGAGGGACTTCCCTGGTGGTCCAGCGGTTAGGACTCCGCGCTTCCACTGCAGGGGGCTCCGGTTCGATCCCTGATCCGGGAACTAGGATCCCGCGAGAGGAGTGGCGCGGCCAAAAAAAAAAAAAAAGAATAGAGACGGAAACTTTATCAGAAGATTTTCCCAGCCTTCCATGGGTTTGAGTTCTCTCCAGACACTGAACGCAGTGGGGCGTGGGGCTTCCAGAGCTCAAATCCCGCAGAGTCAGGATCACTTCCTGTCTTGTCCCCATAAGGCCACCTTCTGATGTTGGATTAAATCTCTGTCCTCTCAGCCTCCTCAGTCCATAGAAAGCCCCTCAACCAGCTTCCAATAACCCTGGAGATGCTCTTCCTTACACCTCATCCGCCACATGGGCAGCCTGGCCACCCCCGGCCACCCTCAGGGCGGACAGAGGCCTTGTGGGAGCCCCACCAGCCTGGGCCCCAGGGAGGGCAGGACCCACGTCCGATGGGCATCACCTCCCTGGCCCCAGGAGAACGACCAGAAACGGATCCGGGCCCTGACGAAGGCCAACAAGGAGCGAGAACTCAAGAAGCAGTGCACGCGCGAGCTGGCCAAGGCCAAGCAGGAGATGGCGGCCCTGCAGCTGGAGCACCAGCGGCTGAGCGCCAAGCTGCAGAAATACTCCATCTTCAACAAGTACCTGGAGAAGGTGGTGGAGAACTCCGAGGTGCGTGGAGGGCTGAGGGGGGTGGGAGGTTCCTCAGGCCCACCTACTCTTCGCCAGGGGCCTGGGCTGTGGAGGGACTCGGGCAGAGATGGTCACCTGCTCTGGGGAGAGGCCTCCAGCCAAGGAGGGCAGCTGGCAGAGGCCCCTGGCGAGGCTGGACTCATTTCTCAAGGGTGGGGACCTGGTGGTGTATCTTTGTCTGTGTGCGTGACATCTGTGGACCTGTCTCTATATGGGTCCCGCGTCTGTGTCTAGGAGCGAGGTCTTGTTTTGGAGCACCAATGATCAGCTGCGTCGGACGTGACCCACACTCTCCCTGCTTCCCCTCCTTCCTGGTGTTCTTTAGTTTACTTGAGAGTAAATGGGCAGAGAAAGCGCCAGCCTTGTGCAGACCTGGGCACTTAGCATGTGCTGGGCCCTAGGCTGGGTGGGTGCTGCAAGCGTAGCCTTGCTCAGTCCACTCACTAGCCCCCAGAGGAAAGCCATCATTTCACCCTGTTACGAGGAAGAAGCGGAGGCTCAGAGAGGTTAGGTAACCTGCTCAGGGATGCACAGCTTATAAGTGGCAGAGCCCTTGCTTCTAACCACCCTTCGGTGGGCCCCACAAAGCCACTGACAACTGCTCTTCATAAAGTTGCCTTGTTGCCAGAGCTAAGGGAACTTGTCTGCCCCTCTGCCCACTCATGCTTTCTGGAGCATTTGACACTGTCCATGCTCCTGCTTGAAATATACCTGTGCCCTTTCCTCTGGGACTCCTCCTTCCTTCTACTTTCAGGCTACCTCTGGCCTTTCCTCCTCAGGTTCCTCTGGGGCTCCTCCTCCTTAAGTTCCTCAGGTCTTTGTCCTACACCCTGCACTTTTCTCCCTGAGGAATTCCCTGGGCCTCTGATGGATGTCACCCATGTCAACGGCCATCCACCTATGTCCCCCATCCTCCCATGTGACAGCAGCAGGGCCCTTCACCAGGGTGGAGAGAGGTATGAGGTATGCCCTCTGGGGTGTGAATCCATGTCCTGTGGGGGTCACAGGGAGACAAAGGATGCACAACTTTTTAAAAAGTCCTGGCAATTTCCATATAGAACCACTAACCTAATTTATTTATGCGTGAGTCCCAAGTCTGTGCTACTTCCTGCATTCTAAGTTACTACCTACTGTATGATAAATTGTTCATTTAATAATTGGGTTTTGGGGGAGGTGGGGGAGTGAGAGAAGACTTGTATATTAAAGCAGCAGATAGATTATAGGACACGACTCAAATTTAGAGCTAGTAAAATGTGTCTTAGAATGGAGGAGATTGGCCTGGATCTCTCCGGCCTGGAGCTCCCTCCTAAGCTTCAGGCCCCTACATCTAATTTATTGAGTCCACAACTGCTTCCTGCCATCCCCTGGCCGGCGCTGCTGCTGGTGGGTCCGGTGCTGGTGAATGGTAAGACCACCCACCCACAGCCTCGCCAGAACTCCGGCTTCTTCCTGGACTCCTCCTCCTTCTCCCTCACTCCCCGAAGCCATCAATCAGCAGATCTGGTCTATTCTGCCCCCTAAGTATTTCTGGAATCCAGCCCCTGCCCCTTCCTCATCCAGACCACCAAGGTACCTCATCAGGAGTTCAGCTCTGCGTTATTCCTCGCCACCAGTCTGTCCAGCATTCTACAGCCAGTGAGATCCCAATCTCTCTCTCTTTCCTTGTCCTTTATTTCTTTCAAAATATTTTAAGTGTACTGAAAAGTATACATAAATATATAACAGCACCCAAGTACTCTCCAGAGCTTCGTCAAATCTTCATATTTCCCCCAATTTGCCCCTTTTCTTTCTAAAATAAAACACGACTGGTAATTGAAACCCCCAGTGTGCCCCCCTTCCAAACACCATTCTTCTCCTCTCTTCAGAGGTAACCAGTAATCCAGATTCTTAAGCTTCTCATTCTCAGGCTTGTTGTTATTATTTTGGGCCACAGTTTACATTAGCCATAAACTATGAATAGTATGTACTTGTCCTTTTATGGCTTTTTTCCAATCAGTGATTAAAAAAAAAAAAAGCTTTGTATCATGGGAAATTTCAGACATATACAAAAGTAGAGAAAACAGTCTATTGAATCGCCGTTACTCATCACCTAATTCCAGCAATCATCAGCTCATTGTCAGATCCCCATCTCTGCCATTTTGAAGCAAATGATATTTTTTTCATCCATAAGCATTTCATTATATGACTCTAAAAGAGCTCTTTTTCACATAGCCACAATGCCTGTACCCAGATGACGTCAAAATCTCCCCAGTTATTGCACAAATGCTTTTTGTACAGCTGGTTTGTTCCAGTCGGGGTCCAAATGAGGTCCCCAAACTGCATTTGGTTGATGTGTTTCTCAAGTGTCCCCGATATTATTACTATGCTGATCAAAAGAAGCCAGACATGAAAGAGGACATACTGTATGATTCCACTGATATGTTTAAAAACAGGTAAAATGAATCATTGGGGATAGAAGTCACAATTCTGGTTTCCTCGGGGCAGATACTGACTGAAAGGGGGCCAAAGATCCTTCTAGGATGCTGGAAATGTGCTAAGTCCCCCTCTTCACATATTAGCTACAATACTACCATCAGGAAAAGGACTTCATATAGAGAATCTTCCCTTCATCAACTGTTTGATGACTAGGTGGGCCTTAAAGAAAAATCTTGTTAAATGCTTGACTCTTTATTACAGTCTTCAGAATAATGAGTTGGTTCTCCAGCATCCTCTGCAAGTGCCCTGTGATGTTGTTAGTATCACTGCGAACAACACATTTGATATGGTTCAATCCTTTGCACTTATTCTTACTGATGTTCAAAGGGTCCCATCTTTGGACAGCGGAAGCCTCTTCAAGTTGGCACCTGAGACCTTTTGACATCAGCGTTTTCAGTTTTGGAGAGGTGCTCTTGGTTGCTCTGATGTACCCCGTTCGTTTAGCTGTTGTATACCATTGCATCTCTCAGAAATGCAGACAGGAAGTTCTCTCTCTCTGCTCTCTCCTTCAGCGGATGAAGTTCACACTCCTCAGGGTTTAGCGGGCACTTTTTTCACTTCTCCAGGGTGATCTCTCCCTTCCCATCTTGAACTCAGGCCATTCATATTAAACTCTCTTGCTCATCCTGGACATGCCACACATACCCCATCATCTTTACCCAGGCTGTTCCGTCTACCTGTACTCCTTCCTCCCTTCCCCCACCTGCCTCTGCCTGCCCATCTTCTCTTCATACCTCTGGTCTCATTTTAACCATCCTTTTCCTGAGGAAGCCTTTTCTGGCTGTCCCCATCTCCTCTAATGCTGGATGAAGTGGCCCTTGCCCACAGAGGATGTATTTGGGGAAAGGCCAGTTCCCGGAACACCAGTCTATCACTGGAAATGTCATGAGATGGAGAGACAACTCAGGGAGTGTCCCCTGGGTGGCTGCAAGTCACGTGTTGACAACCCCCCCGGGACGTGAGTTGACATCCTGGAGCTGGTGCTCACAGCGCCTCCTAGAGAGGGAGGGTTACAGGGCTCCTGTTCTGCTGAGTTAGGGCCAGCCCCGTGGCCCTGCACTGTGGCAGACGGGGCAGCTGAGCCTGGCCAGCCACCTGCCCCACTGGTACCCACCCTCTCCAGACCCCGCCGGAGGGAGGCCGCAGCCCCTGTTGAACAAATACCAGAGAGCACCAGGCTGAAGATACTACCCAAGAGCCGCCTGCAGCCCATCCCCCAGTCACCGAGAGGGCTTATCACTCTGTGTTGTAACTGACTATTTACTTGTCTGTCTGTCCCACCCCGCCACCCCAAGTTGTAAGGCTTCCTAAAAGCAGAGTCTGGCTTTCTTATCTCCTGTTCAGCTGGGGAACCTTCAGAGCGGTTTATTAATCCGGGTCTCTGAGGGTGGAGCCTGGCACATGTTTTTGTTAAAGCTCCCAGGTGATTCTAATAACCTGCAGTCAGGACTGAGAGCCCTGGATCTAGATGCACGTGCTCCCAACACGTGGCCCACGGCCCATACCAACTCAGGAGGAGCACGGGGGACTCCAAGGGCCTCACAGCCTCTGCCCCTTGGCCCAGGGCTTCACTGCCGGGCAGAGGCATCAAGGCTGGGAGTGGAGGGCGCACGCAAAGTGGGGTCGGGCCCCCGGGGCGGCGGTGCACTGGTCCGAGTCCGTCCCTCCCCTCCCCTCCCCCCCGCCCCCCGCCCATCCCCGCCGCAGTTCGAAGAGATCCACGAGGTGATCGCGCGCTACAAGACACTGGTGAGCATGCACCACGACCTCATGCAGTCGGCGCAGGAGGGCCAGGAGAAGGTCGAGCGCGCCAAGGCCCAGCTGGCGCGCTACAAGGAGGAGAAGGACAACGAGATCCTGCAGCACAACAACGAGCTGGCGCGCCTGCAGATGCGCTTCGACCGCGCCCGCAGTGACGTCATCATCTGGGTGAGCGCCCCGGGGCGGGTGGGTAGGGGACACACACAGCCACACCTCCCCCCCACCCCCACACACACACTCCTAGCGCTCACGCCCCGCCCTCATTCTCCTCCCCAGGAATCTCGCTGGGCACACATCCAGAACACCGCCGCCAAGAAGACCCTCTTGCTTGGCACCATTAAGATGGCAACGCTGAACCTCTTCCAGATCGTGAGCAAGCAGCTGAAGGAAGCGAGCTTCGTGCCCCTGGAGGACACGCACAAACAGCTGGACACGGTAAGAGGAGGCCCAAGTGCCTGGCCAGCTGGCTCGACTGAGGCACGATGGTTCTTCATGGGTTGAGCAGAGACGTGATTCCTACAGAGCAGTGGTTCTCAAATTTTCACAGCATCAGAATCACCTGGGGGCTGGGGCGTATCGCTGAATCCCACTCCCAGAGTCTCAGACTCGGTGGGTCTGAGATGAAAAGCCATGAATTTCCATTTTCAGCAGGTTTCCAGGTGCTGGTGCTGGTCTGGGTTCCACACTTTACGAACCACTGCATGAGCGCTAAGGCTCTGTTGGCCCCAGTCAACCCGGGCAGTAGCAGGGACCCACTACTGCATTCATCAGTTACACAAAACAGTCTTACTAAGTTCTAATGAGATGCTGAAGGCTTGTGACTGACCCCCACGCTTGGGGAAAAGAGAAAATCGGCGGATGGTGCGGGGAGGGAAATCAGCACGGGCAGGGAAGTGTCAGGGTCATATTAGTACCATTCTGAGGTTTTCTCTTTGAAGTAATTGAAAGGAAATGACTTTTTCACTGTATGATTCAAAGCTATTGGATGCCATGTCCGTGTGCCACCTGAAATTGTCTCACTTCTGACCAAAGGTACCCGCATCCCGCGATTTGGGAAACTGCACCAGCAGATGCATTAGCCGTCCTTCTTGTAACATGCAGAGAACCATGATTAATTATTTATCCTTTTTGGCAAAAGCCTTTAGCTCTGCCTTGAAATAGTAGAAAGTAGGCTCCTAAAGGCTGGGATTTCTGTTTGCTTTGTTCCCTGCTGTATCCCCAGCATCTAGAACAATGCCAGGCAGATAGCAGGCACTCAGTAAGTATTTGGTGAATGAATATGAAACACAAGCCGATAAAAGCAATTGACTGAGAGGTGCTTCCTCTGTTTAAAAAAAAAAAAAGTGAAACTCATGAAATGTAAAGAATTTCACCCACTGACCAGCCAGGAAGTAGGAGTTCCTTAAACCAAAGAATCAGCCTGCATCTTAAGGCTTATTAGAGCAGAATTATTAACAGTCCAAAGACTGTAAAGGGAATTTGTAAGAAAAGTTGTTCTGAAATAGCGATCCTCAAACTTTTTTGGTAGCAGGATACCTTTACACTCATAAAATTTATTGAAGACCCTCAAAGAGCTTTTGTTTATATAGGTTCTAGCAATTGACGTTTACCTTGTTAGAAACTCAAGCAGAAAAATTAAAAATAATTCATTTAAAATGACAGTAAGGAGCACATTAACACAGATAGCATTTTTAAAAATTAATTAATTTATTTATTTTTGGGTGTGTTGGGTCTTCGTTTCTGTGCGAGGTCTTTCTTTAGTTGCCGCGAACAGGGGCCACTCTTCATCGCGGTGCGCGGGCCTCTCACTATCGCGGCCTCTCTTGTTGCGGAGCACAGGCTCCAGACGCGCAGGCTGAGTAGCTGTGGCTCACGGGCCTAGTTGCTCCGCGGCATGTGGGATCCTCCCAGACCAGGGCTCGAACCCGTGTCCCCAGGATTGGCAGGCAGACTCTCAACCACTGCGCCACCAGGGAAGCCCCACAAATAGCATTTTTAATGAAAAACACGTTTTCAAATAGTATTTTATGGGACGAGTGGCATTATTTGACACTTGCAAATCCCTTGAATGCCTGGCTTCCTGGAGAACAGGTGGATTCTCACACCTGCTTCTGCATTCAGCCTGTCCTGATAGCCTGTGTCACGGGAACATCCCACTCTGGTAAAAAGCCCTTGTAGACTCTCAAGAAAATAAGAGCACAAAAGACAAGTAACATCTTAGTATTATTTTAAAAAGAGTTTTGGCCTTGCGGACCTCACTCCCCAGCAGTAGGGTCTCAGGATGCCCAGCCGTCCTCAGATCCCTCTCCTTTAGCTGTTGTAAAGAAAGATGGGGCAGGAGGTGGTGATCTCCAGCCCATGGGCCCTGTCCGAGCATCCCCTGCTCAGACCATAGCTTACAGTCCATCCACTCCAAATTCTGAGCTTTCGGACTCCCTCTCAACCTCTTTTTTTTTTGGCTGCACGGCTTGTGGGATCTTAGTTCCCCCACCAAAGATCGAACCCAGGCCCCCAGCATCGAGCAGTGAAAGTGCCGAGTCCTAACCACTGGACTACCAGGGAATTCCTGTTCTCAGCCTTGATTTGCTTCGATAGGAATTCCTCATATTGCCCAAATGTTATTTTTAAATATTCCACTTCATTCCTGTAGGATATGAGCCTGCACACACATGATTAAGTAGCCTGAAAAAGAAAAACAAAGACCTAGGAAAATATAAGTTAAAATCTGAGGTCAAGGCAAGAGAGAGATGTATGGACTCTAGATTCTTGGATTATAGAGGACAGTAGTTCAACAGGGACAGTAGTTGGCTCTGAGCTTCCTGGTAACCAGAAGGAAAAGCAACACGCAGTTCTTGTACTAAAATAAGAAAACAGGGCCTCCCTGGTGGCGCAGTGGTTGCGCGTCCGCCTGCTGATGCAGGGGAACTGGGTTCGCGCCCCGGTCTGGGAAGATCCCACATGCCGCGGAGCAGCTGGGCCCGTGAGCCATGGCCGCTGGGCCTGCGCGTCCGGTGCCTGTGCTCCGCAACGGGAGAGGCCGCAGCAGGGGGAGGCCCGCGTACCACAAAAAAAAAAAAAAAGAAAAAAAAAAAGAAAACACATGGTTTCTTCAGAAAGAGCGAAACTTTCCCAGCACTTAACCTCCAGCTGAAAATTTTCAAAGAGGCTTCAGAGACACTCAGTGAATGATGTTCTCAGCAGTGTCCCTCCAACAGATCCATGCATGGGCTTCAGAAAGCAGCCACTTAGTTAGAATGAGGAACAAGGGACCACTCAGGGAAAGTGATTTTGCAAAAGACCAAGACGATTTGCGTTCAGTATACTGTGAGTGGAAGGCCGTGCATTATTGTTTCTGAATAAAGCCCAAACTGACTGCAGCAGCATTTCCCAAACCGTGCTTCGCAAATCCTAGAATCCCAAGGTAGTAGTAAGTTTCCTCCAGGGAAATAAACGGACTCTATGGCCTAAAAAATTTAGAAAACTTAAGTTAAACAAAGTTGGCTGGTTTTAAAATACAGGACTTCACAGTGCCTTTGCTGTGGTTCTGCCCTGAGACTCTCCAAGCAGATAAATTTTCTAAAACTTACTTGACCACAGACCCTTTTGGGGGTAGGTGATTACTTACTACAAGAACATAGTTTGGGAAATACTGGACTTGTCATCTCCGTAACCTTGGGAAAGTTGCTCTAATTCAGCCACTGTTTGTTTCTTTCCTCTCTTGCAAAATAGGAATTATGTTGGTAATAGTAACAGTATTAGCAACTAACTGGGCTTTTTTTTTTTGTTTTTTAACTGGGCTTTTGAGAGTGTTGGACAGTCTGCGTAGCCCCATCTTTAGGAACATTCTTGAAAAGGAGAAATTTTAGGACTGAGATCTTAAAGGCCATCTAGGCCAACCTTTTCTCCCTCTTCCCTTTTTAAAGATAAAGAAACTGAGTCCCAGAAAGATGAAGTGATTTCCCCAGAGCTGCCATCAGGACCCCAGGTCGTCATCCTTTTTTAAAGTGAAGTATAGTTGGCTTACAATATTGTGGTAGTTTCAGATGTACAGCAAAGTGATTCATTTATACGTATGTATGTATATATCCATATTCTTTTTTCCAATTCTTTTCCATTATAGTTTTTTATAAGGTATTGAATATAGTTTCCTGTGCTCTACAGTAAATCCTTATTGTTTCTCTGTTTTATATATGATAGTGTGTATCTATTAATCCCATATGCCCAATTCATGCCTCCCCCCACTTTCCCCTTGGTTAACCATAAGTTTGTTTTCTATGTCTGTGAGTCTGTTTCTGTTTTGTAAATAAGTTCATTTGTACTATTTTTTAGATTCCACATATAAGTGATATCATATAATATTTGTCTTTGTCTTCTTTGTCTTACTTCACTTAGTATGATAATGTCTAGGTCTATCCATGTTCCTTCAAATGGCATTATTTCATGCAAGTAATATTCCAGTGTGTGGTGTGTGTGTGTGTACACCACATCTTCTTTATCCATTCGTCTGCTGATGGGTGCTTAGGCTGCAGGACCCCAGGTCTTCTGACTTGTGAGGCTGTGCTTTTTCCACTGTGTCATACTGATTGCACGTTCTTTACAACAAAAGTTAGTGAATAGAATTTAAACTTCCCTTGATGACTCAAGATTATCATAACGAGCATCAGTTCTGGGTTTCAAGCAAATGACCTCCTTGAAGGCTTTTAAATAGTGGAGAGCCGTCTGCCCTGACCCTGGCTGACCCCTTCCTGCTAAGTGCGTGTAGCCTCTGAGTCCGCTCAGGATCCTCCCTTTGTCTCCCTTTGTTAGACTGTCAGCCTGTACTTCATCCTCTCACTGCGTCTTCCTCTAGGGGTTCCCAAAGCCATCCGTGTTCATCACTTCTAGTCTGCTAAGCCTCATTCTCCATGTCAACTAGAATAATTGTCAAATGAGGGAAAGTCGGTCACAGGAAATGGTGACTCCTTACAAGCAGGTTATGCCAGGACATTTTTGGATGGGTGGCTTGTCGCCTGCTGGGATTAACTGCGGTCCCCTGGCCTTGCTAGATCCAGCAGTTTATCCAGGACCTGTCAGCCATCTGGGCAGAGGTGAAGAAGAAGGAGCAACAGCAAGTCCGGGTTTAAGGAGCAGCCATGGTTCCAGAATGTTCTGAGACAGAGAAGGGAGAGAGAAAGTACCTGGTGACCTCGCCGTCCAGTCAGCCCAGTCCAGCCCTCTGGGACCGCTGTGCCTTTCGGAAGTCCCTGTTTTTCCCCTCAGGCCGCAGCCCGTCCCATCCCTGAAAACATTAAATTCTATTAGAAGTTTGTTCCTAAGTTCTCTGTCTCTTTTTGGTGGTTTATTCACGGGGAAGAGGGTCCACTGAGGGGAGACTCCCCCAGAGCAGCCCCTCTTGAAGCTGGTCACTTAGGCTGCCCAGGTCTGGTATCTCTTAGGCTTTGCAGCTTACACAGGAAGTATCCACGTGGCAACACACAGCAGGGTGAGTACATAGGACCCTTCTTTCCTCTACCACTTGCATTTTTTTTTTAAGTTGGTGTCTCCAGTTGGGGTGCAGAGCCTCACTAGAAACCATGAAGGCAGCTTCCTGGGTCAGAGCACCGGAAGTGGTAAGTTAGGAACTCTTTCTTCCCTGACCTCGGGAGGAAGCCCTGCTGTCCCGCCCCCGCTGGACCCTAAGACATGCAATATGGTATCAGCAATGCTGATGTAGGAAGAGCAGGCAGGCTGCCAGGCGACAGCATCTTAGCAGGCTGGAGTGATGGCTTCAAACCGACAAAACTAAACTGAGTGGAGGTAAATGTGAAGTCTCGCACTCAACGGTCAAAAACTCAACGGCACTGTTACCAATCGTCAGTGGCAAAAGGCAGGTCAGGGACTGGACTGAAAGAGCAGCATTTATTGAGCATATGTTTCATGTACATCATCCCAGGGAGAACCGTGTGGCACCACTAACACCTGAATTACCAAACGGGACACTTGCCCAAGGACACTGGCTCCAGCGACAGGGTCGGGAGTCGCGCTGGGTCTGCCTGCCCCCAGCCTGTGCTCCCTCCACCAGGCTGCTTTCCCCTCCAGGGGCAGGCCGAGGGGGCGGCCTGAACAGGGCTCCTTGTTTCCTCCTTGGCCCTGTGATCCCAGAGGCCCTGCGGGGAGACCATCACCTCCAGGGGAGTCTGCCGCAGCACCCCTGCCCGGATCCTGCCGTGGGCCGCAGTCACCCCTCACCTCTGTGTTCCCCATCTGCCAGCCGCGTCAACATCCCCTGGGAGTTTACTAGAAAGGCAAATTCTCGGGCCCCATCCCAGACCCAAGCATTGGAAGCTCTGGAGGTGGGGCGAAGCCCTCTGGGTTCTAACAGGCCTCCAGGTGATTCGGATACAAGCTCAAGTTTGAGAACCGCCACTTTAGGGTAAACCAAACACTTTCAAGGACCTGGGATCCCACCACGCGAGCGCATACCTATCAGTAATCCCGCCTGTAGAGTCCACGCGCAGTCAGAGGAGCAGGACCAGCAGAAAGGAGATGCAGGAGGACGTTGGCGGCTTTTTTCAGGGGATTTGACCCGGGCAGGGAGGCCGCCAGTTGAGCAGTCTCTGCACACCTGTCGTCTTCCCACTGATGCTGGAGCTGGAAGCCCAAGGACGCGGGGTAGTTGGCAAAGAAATATGGACGTAAAGTGGGGGAGATGGAGAGTGAGTCGGAACCCACACTCACAAGCTGGGCCCTTGAGGATGGACAGAAACCCATGGTAGTTCTTGTGGCCTCCAAGCCGGGAGGGGTGGGCGTCTGTAGAAGCTGGACCTGGATCACGGAGCTGAGCACCACACTTGGCCCAGGAGCCGGAGATGCTGCAAGAGGGTCCAGGGAGGGAGGAACAGCTGGGGCCACGGCCTCCCACGAATGAGGGGAGTGGGCAGTGCAGGGGCAGCGGTGGGAGCCTCCACCTCTGCCCTCAGGCCTCTCACTGGAGCCTCTGTGACCCCTGCTCCTTAGAAACACCCCGGAAAAGGAATTCTGGGGAACACAGCACAGCCTGGCCAAGCTGCCACGTCCCCAAGCCTCCACACGACCGTCATCTGCTTCACAGGTGAGGGAAAGGGGAGGGGAGTGGGGCTTTCTGTCCCCTGCCAAAGGGACTTCTCTCTGGAAGGGGTTGGAATGTAACCGAGCAAGGGCTCCTGTGCTGGCGGCGCAGAAAGCCAAGCTCTGACAGCAGGTGTTTGCAGCAAAATCAGGGTTTATTTGCAGGACGCCAAGCAAAGAGAACGGGCAACTCATGCTCAGAAAATGCAAACGCCCGATGGCTTTCAGGCAAGGGATTTTAAAGACAGTGTGAGGAAATGTAACACTGGACACTATAAAACTCTTAGAGGAAAACATAGAAAGAACACTCTTTGACATAAATCACAGCAAGATCTTTTTTGATCCATCTCCTAGAGGAATGGAAATAAAAACAAATGGGACCTAATGAAACTTAAAACCTTTTGCAAAGCAAAGGAAACTACAAGCAAGACGAAAAGACAACCCTCAGACATCACTAATTATTAGAGAAATGCAAATCAAAACTACAATGAGGTATCACCGCACACCAGTTAGAATGGCCATCATCAGAAAGTCTACAAACAGCAAATGCTGGAGAGGGTGTGGAGAAAAGGAAACCCTCTTGCACTGTTGGTGGGAATGTAAATTGATACAGCCACTATGGAGAACAGTATGGAGGTTCCTTCAAAAACTACAAATAGAACTACCATACGACCCAGCAATCCCACTACTGGGCATATACCCTGA
>NW_021146844.1:16725-25000 GCF_002837175.3 Physeter macrocephalus
GAAGATCCCGCATGCCGCGGAGCAACTAAGCCCGTGCGCCACAACTACTGAGCCTGCGCTCTAGAACCCACGAGCCACAACTACTGAGCCTGCGTGCTGCAACTACTGAAGCCCGCGAGCCTAGAGCCCGTGCTCCACAGCAAGAGAAGCCACCGCAAGGAGAAGCCTGCACACCACAGCGAAGAGTAGCCCCCGCTCGCCGCAACCAGAGAAAGCCCGCGTGCAGCAACGAAAACCCAACGCAGCCAAAAATTAAATAACTAAATACTTATGAGAAGATGTGGTACATATATACAATGCAATATTACTCAGCCATAAAAAGGAACGAAATTGGGTCATTTGTAGAGACATGGATGGATCTAGAGACTGTCATACAGAGTGAAGTAAGTCAGAAAGAGAAAAACAAATATCGTATATTAACGCATATATGTGGAACCTAGAAAAATGGTACAGGTGAACCGGTTTGTAGGGCAGAAATAGAGACACAGATGTAGAGAACAAACGTATGGACACCAAGGGGGGAAAGCAGTGGGGGGGGTGTGATGAATTGGGAGATTGGGATTGACATGTGTACACTAATATGTATAAAATGGATAACTAATAAGAACCTGCTGTATAAAAAAATAAATAAAATTCAAAGAAAAAAAAGTGTGAGGGGAGAGGGTCGCAGGGTGCCGGATCAGCTCGTGGACCTCCTTTTGATTGGTTGGTGGTGAGGTAACAGGGTGATGCTTAGGGAATCTCAGTCATCGACCTTCTGGTTGCAGCCAGTCTGGGGTCTACATGCTTGTGGTCAGCACATAGTCACCATCCTCCATCGGGTGGGGAGGTCTTAGCTTCTGCAGAACAACTCAGAGATGTGTCACATTGTTATCTGTGTCCCTTTCAGGAGGACCTAGGAGTCCTGTGACTATTGTCCTGATCATTAACTGCTTGAGCCTGCTCTTTGGAACTCGGGGAAGGTCTAGGAGAGTGAAGCCTTTTTTCTACAAAGGAGCAACAGGGAACACAGAGGGGCTTTTGTAGCAGGAAGGCCCCGCAGGGTCCTCCTTGGTTTCAGTCCCCCCTTTTCTTTGATCCTCCTCAATCCTGAGAGGAACAGGGGCAGGACAAGAAAGGGAATAAAGTTTTGGATAGAGAGGTTAATCGTAAACTTGGCAGGAGAGCTCAGTTTTCCGGGGACTGGGTTTCAGGAGGGCAGAGGTCGTCCCGCAAACCCAGGAGGGCGAGTTCTGTGGGGCGGGGGGGGGGGGGGGGGGGTGCTGAGAGGGGGATGGGCAGAGTCTCTCACTGGAAGGAGGTGTCTGGGCCTCCAGCACCAGGGTTGGGGGTGAAGGATACGCCTCTGATACAGCTTCCCCTCACCTTTGAGCCTCCTGGGCTGTTTTCTGGGAGGCAGGAAAGGGCACAGGGCAGATGGTTACCCTAACCCCCATGCACACAGCCCCACCGTGTTCTGCTGTAGCTGTGAGGTGGTGTTTGAGAAGTTCAGCCTGTAGGGGCTGAACGCACTTCCCGGGAGGCCTTGGGGCGGTGGGCGGCGCAGCCCGGCCCCAGGCCCCTCCCTCCCTCTCTTCTGGCTCCTCCGTCTGGGAGTGTCAAGTTTCCCGAAGTGAAGAACTGTGAGGAGTCACACTCACGGTCCCTGTGGTCACACACAAGCTTACCCTAACCCACACGGCTTTACGCACGTGTGCGTAACTCACTCGGAGACTCCTTGCGTTTTTCAGGGTTCCAAAGGGGCCCAGCCCGGGAGCAGAAGAAATTCTGTGGGTCTCGGCAGATTTCTTGATGACAAGCAAAGCCACAGATGCACAGACTCATTCCCAAACCCACAGAAAGGGGAAGAGCCACTCCAGGAGGGCCAGCGATTCTCCCGAGCCTGAGCGAGAGGGCTTCCGCTTGGAGGGGGGACAGGCAGGGGTCACGGACAGACCCTCACTCCTCTCCCCCAGCCCCTCAGCCTGTCCACCCCGGGCCCTGGACCCACAGAAAGAAGCCCAAGACGGCCCACTCAAGAGGAAGTGGGGCTCCCAGATGCAGGAGAGAGTGTTTCAAGGAAAAAAAAAAAAAAAGATGGAGTTACGATGATTGGAGTTCTCCCAGCAAGAAAAGACAGCAGCTCATTAAAGCAGAAATAACTGATTGGTTCCAGAAATGAATGGTTCTCATCAGCACAGGCCGGAAGTAGGGTTCCGGGTGTTTTATGGGTAACGGGAGGCAAGAGGAGGGAAGACCTTCAGGGACTTACTCTCAATGCCGTTAGTGCTTCCTGATTGGGGGCGGGGGGGGGGGAGGGGAAGGAAAAAGGAGAAATAGGAAGAAATAGAGACGTGAAAGAGCCCAGCCCGCCAGCAGCCAGGTGGGAGGACGTCTCCATGTCTGTCACTTACGTCACGCCACACACGCAACCCCCAAGCAGCAGTCAATGTCCCAAAGCTGCTGGTGAGGAACGGGCTTAGAACAAAGAGCTGGAAGCTTTCGGAGTGGTATCCGTGTCTCTGGAGTAGTTGAAGAGCTCATGCTTCTGTAGGATTAGCTGTTGGTCCCTGGGATCACACCCCTCCCTCACACCCCTTTCTCAGACTCCAGGCTGGGGTCCCACATCTTACACCCAAGGCTTTGGGGCAGCTTGCGGGGACCTGGAACCTTCCTCCTGTCATTTCAAGCCATCTTAATTAGGGGTCATCCCTCAGGCACCTCCGGTCTGAAACTTTCGATCCAGTGATATCTATCGGAAGTGTCCACAGCAGGGTGTGGAAGGCAAGCAGAGTCCCAGGAGGCCCCAGGCAGCTCCTTCCCCTGGGAGGTGAGCCCTCACTGACAGCTGCGGGCCTCACCTCCGCTTTCCTCACCTGCCCCGACACTCCCCCCTAGCTTTAACTCTTTGAAACTTTTAACTTTTTGAAATCGAGAAGTCTCCCGCTGCAAACCACAGAGTTGGGGACGGTAAGAGCCAGGCCCAGAGGCATCCAGAGCGTGAGGACGCCACCTTCCGGGGAGGCAAATAACCGTTTCAGGAATTTTAGGAGGAAACAGGCTGGATCTAGAAACATCCAACAGAAGGAAAGCCAGCTGCACAGTGACGCAAAACCGATTGTATTAGTTTTCCATTCTGCGTGACAGATTGCCACAAACTCAGAGACCTAAACCAACACCCCTGCCTGTCTCACAGTTGTGGGTCAGAAGTCCCTGTGGACTCAGCTGGGTTTTCCACTCAGGGCTGAAGTCAACATGTTGGACGGCCTGGGCTCTTGTCTGGGGAGTTTAGGGAACAGTCCACTTCCCAGCCCGTCCAGGTTGTTGGCAGGATTCCTCGCAGCTGGGCCTCTGAGGTCCCCAGTTTCTTGCTGGCTGCCAGCCCGGAGCCACTCTCTGCTTCTAGAGGCCGCCTGCCTTCCTTGTCATGTGTGATGTCCTCCATCTTCAAAACCAGCAATGGAGTCATCGTCACTCTTCAGATCCCTCAGACTTTCTCCTCCAATACCATCCGGAGAAAACTCTCTGCTTTTAAAGGGCTCAGGTGATAAGTTTAGGCCCATCTCCCTTTGGCCATACGAGAGAAACAGGAGGGCGTGAAGGTCGTGCAGGCCATCTTAGAATTGTACCTACCCTACTGATCAAGAAAGGATGTGGATGGGTGTGGAGTGTCTAGCATGGCGACCATTGTTAAAACTGTAGTGCAGGGCTTCCCTTGTGGTGCAGGGGTTAAGAATCCGCCTGCCAATGCAGGGGACACGGGTTCGAGCCCTGGTCCGGGAAGGTCCCACGTGCCGCAGAGCAACTGGGCCCGTGCGTCACGGCTGCTGGGCCTGGGCTCTGGAGCCGGCGAGGCACAGCTACTGAAGCCCGAGCACCTAGATCCCATGCTCCGCAACGGGAGAAACCACCGCAATGAGAGGCCAGCGCACCACAACGAGGAGGGGCCCCTGCTCGCCACAAGTGGAGAGGGCCGCGCGCATCAGCAAAGACCCAATGCAGCCAAAAATAAGTAATAAATAAATAAATAAATTTATTTTAAAAAAAATACTGTAGTGCATATTTGACAGTTGCTAAGAGTGTAGATCTTAAAAGTTCTCATCACAAGAGGGAAAAATGTTGTAACTGTGTGGTGACAGATGTTACCTAGATGCATTATGATGATTTTGCAGTATATACAAACATCAAATCATTATGTGGCATACCTGGAACTAATACAACGTTGTATGTCAATTATACCTCAATTGAAAAAAAATAGATGTCAAGACAGCTTGAAGAGGAAGAGGAGGAGAAGGCTAGGAGGGACTGTGACAAGGGTGGTTCAAGGCCAAGATGAGGCGTGGATGGAAAGGAACCTTCCAGACGTGCAGCTGACCTAACATTTACTCGTGATAGTTTCATCAAGACAGGGTTCTCCCGGGGCTGTTAAGCGTCCTGGGAGGCAATAAATGGGCTTTAGCCAGTCTGGGAGTCTCCTGATGTTTTATGAAATTTTATATAGAATTTTCATGAGGGAGGGGGTGGGGTGGGGGCAGGAGGAGGTCCATGTCTTTCAGTAGATTCTCCCAAGAATCTTAACCCAATGAGGTTAGGAACTACTGCCTTTCTTTCTTTCTTTTTTTAAATTAACAGCCTTATTGAGATATAATTCATATACCATACAATTTACTAATTTAAAGTGTGCAATTCAGTGGTTTATAGTATATTGACAGAGTCTTGCAATCAACACAATCAATATGAGAACATTTTCATCACCCCCCCAAAAAAAAAAAAACTCATACCCATTAGTAGTCATTCCTGTTTCCTCCCAAACCCCCAGCCCTACCCAACCACTAATCTACTTTCTGTTTCTCTGGATTTGCTTATTCCGGACGTTTCTTTTTTTTTTTTTAATTTTCTTAATTTTTTATTTTAATTCTAATTTTTTTTTTTTTTTTTTTTTGGCCGTGTTCAGTCGTCGTTGTCGCACGCGGGCTTTCTCTAGTTGCGGCGAGCGGGGGCTACCTTTTGTTGTGGTGCGCGGGCTTCTCATCGTGGTGGCTTCTCTTGTTGAGGAGCACAGCTCTAGGCACATGGGCTTCAGTAGTTGCGGCATGCAGGCTCAGTAGTTGTGGCACATAGGCTCAGTTGCTCCGAGGCATGTGGGATCTTCCTGGACCAGGGATGGAACCTGTGTCCCCTGCACTGGCAGGCGGATTCTTAACCACTGCGCCACCAGGGGAGTCCCTGGACATTTCTTATAAATGGAATCGTACAATATGTTGTCTTTTGTGTGGCTTCTCTTCACTTAGCATGTCTTCACCGTTCATCCATGTTGTAGCATGTATCAGTACATCATTGCTTTCTTTAATGGCTGAATAATATTCCATTGTATGGATTTACCACATTTTATAAATCCAGTCAGCAGTTGATGGACATTTGGGTTTTTTCTACCTTTTGGCCTTATTATGAATAAGGTTGCTATGAACATTCTTATACAAGGTTTTCTGTAGATGTAGGTGATTGTTTCTCTTAGGTATATACGTATATATATATATATATATATATATATATATATATATTTAGGAGTGGAATTGTTGGTTCATGTGGTAACTCTGTTTAACCTTTTGAGGAACTGCTAAACTGCCTGGAACTACTGCATTTTGAAATACGCTGGGAGCACTTCCATATCAGGGATTAATGGCAGATTAGCAAAAAGGGAGGCCAGCTGGCAGGGAATAGTCAGAATGAAAAGCAGGATTTGATGAAGCAATGGTCTAGGGACAGTTCAAGGTTGATCACTGTAATATCCAATTACAGGCTGCCTGGGCTCAAGGGAAGGCGGCTGAACCATGAATTAGACAGCAGGCAGCTGTCCCAGCCCCACGCATAATTCACTTCTAGGCCGCCCCCCCCCCCAGCCCCGTGTGCCCTTGCCCCTCCTGCCCAACCCTTCCCATCCGCCACCCTCACACCTGGGCGTCAGCACCCTTCTGTCAGTCAACAAACAGTGGTATAATTGGGTGCCTCCTGTGTGCCCAGCACGGGGAGGAGCAGAGGGGACCGATTAGCAAACAATTGTTATGGTTCCTGAATCTGGAGCTTATGGTCTTTTGGGAAAGAGAGCTATTAAACCAATACTTATAAGTAACTGAATAATTATCACTGCAAGGCTGTCAGGAAATGCTGGGTGCTGAGATCATATAAGGGGATGGAGGCGGGAACCAACCAAGTCTTTCTGAGGAAGCTGTGTAACGTTTATGGAGAGACTTATACGATGAATAGGTGTGTTTTTCTTAGCCAGACAATGGTGAGGAGGAGGGGGTGGAGAAGGAGGGAGGAGGGTAAGGCTGTCCTAACACAAAACAGGAGGCCTCTGGCTCTGGAAGAGATGGGGCAGAAGGCCAATGTCACTGGAACAGAGAGAGTAAGGGGAGGAGATGGGCTAGAGCATGCAGGGCCTTTTGGGTGGGCCTTTCCAAGGATCTCGTGGTTTTTTTGTTTCTTTAAACATTACTTTTTTTTTTTTTAAGAGGTTGTGGGAAGGAGTTTATTAATTAATTTATTTATTTTGGCTGTGTTGGGTCTTCGTTTCTCTGCGAGGGCTTTCTCCAGTTGAGGCAAGCGGGGGCCCCTCTTCATCGCGGAGCGCGGGCCTCACTATCGCGGCCTCTCCCATTGCGGAGCACAGGCTCCAGACGCGCAGGCTCAGCAGTTGTGGCTCACGGGCCCAGTTGCTCGGCGGCATGTGGGATCCTCCCGGACCAGGGCTTGAACCCGTGTACCCTGCATTAGCAGGCAGATTCTCAACCACTGCGCCACCAGGGAAGCCCGGATCTCGTGTCTTATTCTAAGGGAACTGAAGAGCACTAGAGGATTTTACTGAAGAAAAAAAGCAAAGGCTAAGAGGCCAAAGGTTGGACTCTGAGTAGAAGTTTATTTGGCTTTTGTTTTACAGTGACAAGCTTAGGAAGCCAATGTGGCCCATCCCTGCGCCAGGATTGGCGGGGAGGTGGGAATGAGGTTTGGGGGAAGAGAAAGGGAGTAGATATTTAAATCTGAAAAGCAGAACAAAACAAAACTCAAAACCCTCTCTGTCCTGTGCTAGGCAGGTAAGTCTCTGAGTGCTGCAGGTGAAATCTGGGCTTAATCAGGTGGGCGCAAGGCCCCCGGAGGGGAGATCCTTCCTTGGAGGCTGTCCCACTGTTTGATGCAAGGCAAGGTGCCCGACTTGGGGGGACGGCACGCAGTTGTCTTAGAAGCCAGACCTGCACTGCTGTCAGCAGGCTACACAGCATGTCAGGGTTGAGCCAGGGAGGAGCATGGTGACATTTGCCCTTGGAAGAGAGGGCTTTGGCTACTGTATGGAGAATGGATTAAACAGGGTGCCAGAGAGGAGGGAGGCCAGAGCGCCTGCAGGGAGACCACCTTGCCAAAGGATATTTTTTTAGGTAGAATTATAACTTCCGTATAAATATAAAATGGGCACGTCTTAAAGATTTTACCGAACTCATCAATGGAGTGAACCAGTGTGACGTAAAACCCAGTTCAAAGGAGAATCCAAAGAACAGACGTTCCAGGGAGACAGTCTGGTATGCTGAAGTTAAGTTGCTAATAGATGTAAAAATGATCTCGGCCACAGGGCAGAAGTCAATTGCATCTTCCCTGTACAAAATTCATTTGAATTTCTAGCAGCAGAAATTTCGCATCACCTCTGTAAGTTTCCTGTCTCTACAGAGTTGCAAACTGGAAAAGAAAAAAGAACAGAACGGTCAAACCCCTCTAGAACCGGATAACTCTGGAAGGGTCCCCTAGAGACAACACTGAAAGGAAACATAGTAATATTTTTGCCTATTTCAAAGCCTTTCACAAATTTCGCGGCCAGTTTGGAGCTGCTGCAGTGGTCCACGCAAACCCAGACCTAGGCAGAGGAACAGTGCGTGTGGAACGTATCCGAGTGGTGTGCTGTGGTTGAAGTGGGGCGGTGAGGGCCCCCAGATCGCCCTCCCTCCTGCCAGCAGAACTGGGGACACCCCAGGAAGCCTGGGACTCCTCAGAGTCCAGTTTGAAAACTTGGGCCTTGGTATTTCCTAGGTTCCTGCCTGCTGAGCATTCTTTGGGCTTTCTAGTTCCCCAGGTCTTACTCTGAATTTTTTAAGTATATTTAAGTACCACCTCCTGCTTGCATTTAGAGATCTTAAAACATTAAAGAGAAATTGTGCAGTTTTGACAAGGCAATCCAGCATAGTGCTTTTAAACGCAGACTCTTGGAATCAAGACTCTGTACTCTGTCACCTTAGACATGTCTCTTAATCTT